>NW_012115599.1:13733295-13746802 GCF_000951035.1 Colobus angolensis palliatus
GCCGACTGTCAGTTGGATCAAGAAAATGAGCAGCAATTGGATTTTGCCTTTTTTTATTTAAAGTTTTTATTGATTCCTATGGAGTGAATTAAATACACCAGAATGAAACAGGATCTATAGCTTCTCTGAGAAGGAAATGGGACGCCATAAATGTGACACATCCATCTCTGCTTGGGGGAAAAGCAGGCCCCAGAGACTCTTCAGGGAAAGCACAGGAATGAGACGGGAGCAACAGTGATGGGTCCCACCCACCTCAACCCAGTCTCCGTTCAGCTCAAGCTCCTCTGAGGCTCCGCACAGGGCCTCGGCTTCCTGGGAGGTGGTCTTGAGTGGGCAGGTGGTCCATTCAGCCTGCTGGGAATTTGCATACAGCTGGGATGGGGCGGCTTTCGCTGTCTGAGCTCTCTTGTTCTTGTTCATGGAGTCTGAACAAAATGGAGAGAAAATAGGAAGTGGGAAGAAGAGAGAGCTGGAATAGTAAGAAGGCAGAGGGAGCGTCTGGCTTGGCAGGGTGGCTTCAGATGACTGAGGAGACAGGTCTCGGCTGAGAAGCAGGATGCAATCCTGCAGCCTTGGAAAGTTCTGTTCAAAGGAGGAGCCAGGTTGAGACCTGCAGAGGAGCCCCGAGGCCTTTCCAGGGCAGACCCTCTCCTGCTGACAGAATCCAGGCTGCCTAAGGACTGGAGGAGCGCTTTATCTGAAACCTTGTAACTACCTCCACCCCTACCCCTACTGCTGTCTCGGCCTCCCCTCCCAGCACTCAGTAGTCCACCCAGCACAGGAACAGTGGTGCCCAAGATGCATTCAACAGGCCTGCCCCCTGTGCCTTCCTCCACCCGCTATGGGCAGAGGCAACGTGGAATGGGGTATCGGGAAAAGCACTGGGCCTCAAAAGGCCAAGGTTCCAGCCCCTGCTGCCTTTGAATGAGTCAACCATGGCTGGCATTCAGCTAGGCAGTCCTACCCCCACCCCAGGACCACCCTGTCCCTGCCCAAAGTCTGCCCAGTGGACGCTTTTTTAAGGCTCTGTACCCCTGCAGTCACCATGCCTAACTGCGTCCCGCCAGGACCGGAGCTCCAAAAGCCCACCACAGCCCAATGTCCTGCCAGCTATTCTACACATACCTGCTTCCCGGTCAGCAATCACTGGGTTCCAGGGTGTGAGGAAAGAGGAAGCCCGCTCCCTGCTGTTTCAGGATGGTGGCCAAAGGCAGCTAGATGCACTGGAGCATGGGGCAGGGGGCTTGTTCCCAAGCCATCGCTCCCCCAACAGGGGAGGGGGTGCCCTCTTGGCTCAGGGATACAGCTCCATGCTGAATTTTTCCATCTGGCTCATCCTTTGCAATGGCAGAGGTTCTACAGACCCAGGGTCCTGGCCTGGCACTTCCAGGCAGAGCCCTGGTCATCTGGGCTTGGGTCCACCCCTTTTGTCACTCTAATAGGCACTGGGGTAGGGAGGTTTCCCTGGGTCTTGGGGCACAGTTCTGTTGATAATCTAGGCATTCCTTCTCTGAAAGATGAGGTCCTCCTGCCTTATGAGCCCAGCCGACCCCAGAAGACCTCACCTGTAACAAAAGAGAAGAACAGACAAGTGAAATGATTCCTCCCTGGTGTGTGGCAGGGGGCTCGACGGCCTTTCCCAGGAGCTTGGCCAGCTGCCACAGCTCTGGGGCAGAAAGGTGCTCAGAGCTCATCTGCTAAAGCTCTGATGCCAGGCCCAAATCCAGAGAGGCTGAGCTCTGGCTGAAGATCACACAGCGAGAGCTGGGGCATGGGCCAGAACTGAGGGCCCCTGCCTCGGACACAGCAGTCTGCCACTATACCCCAAACTTGGTGACAAGAGCTCCTTGTCATTGTCCAGCTCCAAGATGGTATCCCGTAAGGCTGTGGCTGCTCTGCTGGTGGTGCATGCAGCTGCCATGCTGGCCTCCCAGACGGAAGCCTTCGTCCCCATCTTCACCTACGGCGAACTCCAGAGGATGCAGGTAAGAACCTCCTGCTGCCTTGCTAGCAAGGCTGAGGTCACTATGACCTATGCCAGCGATACCAAGGAAAGTGTGAAGGACCAGGACCCAAGATAACCCCCAGTCCCAGCCGCCTCTCTGGCCACCTTTGCACCTTCACTGGCATCACTCAGACATGTCAGTGGCTCATATGAGCAACATCTTTCCCACCCCGGCTTATCCTTTGGAGGAAATTTTTAATTAACAAGCCAATAAATATTTACTGAGCTGCTCTGCAGTATAAGAGGCCACCCTGGGCGATGGGCCCGAGCATGCTAAAGAATCTCAGCACCTCCCCATCTCCAGGGAGCAGGCTGGGGTGCCAAGACACGAACATATGAAAAATTAACTAACAGTCGCAGACAAAAGAGAGACGTCACAGGCAGGGCATGATGAATTGCCCCATCAGTGGTGCTCAGGTTCAGAGGAGGGAGAATCACCAAGGGCTGGAGCGTGCTTGGAAGCCTGCAGGGAAAAGGTGGAACTCAGCTGGGGGCCTTGAGAGATCAGGAGCAAGGGACCAATGGGAGCCAGCACCCAGAGGCGGGAAACAAGGCTGCGGTCCATGTAGCAGTGGCCAAAACCTCCTCTTTAGGGCCCAGAAGACAACCAGGCAGGCCTCGTGGAAGTCAGGCAGTGGAGCCTAAGGAAAATGGAACTGCTGGCTCTGCCTCCCGGCTGCCTTTTACTTTAGACTTTAGGGGATGCTGAGTGTCTATGCAGATGTTTGATTCTCTTTAATCCCAGGAGATGAAGAAAGGGACTTCCATGCTCCACCCTGTCTGAAACTGAGACTCCAATAGGGATGAATACATGAGTTAGTGCCCAGGGAGGTCTCGAGGCTGTGGGGCACAGCCTGTCTGCAACTGCCCATTCTATGCGGGGAGGTGTGTGGGGATCCACATTCCCAGTGAACAGCGCTCTTTTGAGGGGCAAGGCTGAATCCAGATCCCCTTCTTCAAGCAGACATGGGAACTGGGTAGGTACTACAGCAGACCCCAACACACTGTCTTCCACGCCGGCACGCTCCCCACAGGATGACCGTTTGTTCTAGAATCACGTCTCAGGGCAGGCCAATAGCGGAGTCCCGAGAGTGTCACTAGAGAAAGCAAAGGAATGAGGATCTCAGTGCTCGGGGACCTGGCCGGCAGCATGCTGGGCAAGACTGGCGGCTGGACAGGAATAGTCAAACCGAGTGGAACATAAACTAGCAAAACGGCCAGCAAAGGACACTGCATTAATCTCTCCATGGCTTTTCTCCTCATAATTGCCAGGCACCGGGATTTTTATGAAGAAGCTACAAACTCCCTCCTCCATAATTTATCTCCTGTCTTGCCTCTTATAAATCACCTCCCAGGGACTCTGCGTTCCTGGGCCACCGCATGGCGCCTCCTAGGCTAGGCTGACTTGCTACTTTTTTTATAGGCTCTCTGCTAAAAAAGACACATTTTCACACTTAATATGCATGAAGGGCAGCCATTATTTTCAGCTTTTTAAGTTAATTAACAGTAACAATCTGGGTGCAATGTTTTAACTACAAAGGAAAGGATTCCTCTTCAAGTTGACCTCTTGGTGGGCAATCTCAAGGGCCATCCATGAGCCACTAGTTAGTATCGGAGATTCCTCGTGCAGAAGGCTCCTGCGGGGAGGGTTCTTTCAGTCTGTAGGGAGCTGGGGGCAGGTAGCATCCTGGGCAGATGGAGACAGGCGAGGGGCCATCAGGGTGGGTTGAGGGAGGGCAGTTTTGTGCAATTTTCTGCTCTGCCCTTAGGAAAAGGAACGGAGTAAAGGGCAAAAGAAATCCCTGAGCGTATGGCAGAGGTCTGGGGAGGAAGGTCCTGTAGACCCTGCGGAGTCCATCGAGGAAGAAGGAAACGAAATGATCAAGGTGAGCAGACAACCGGGACAAGGGAGAGAAACTCAGAGCAGGGCATGCTTTCCCCTGCCTGGCCTGGAGGCAGGGCCCACGAACCACAGTGAGCCTCAGAGTGTCCTAGGATCCAGCAGTGAGCGAGACATCCAGGCAATGAGCTCCATCCTCGTAGGGAGAGACGGACTCCAACAACGAGATAAATCAACCATTTCAGGCACTAGATAAGGAAGTAGGAGAATGACTGAGTGGGGTTTGGGGGACTGCTTTGTCCCTGAGATGGGTCAGGGAAGGCCTCTTGGAGGAGGTGACATTTGACTTGAAACCTGAATGAAGGGAAGGAGCCACCTGTGCAAAGAGCTGGAGCAAGGACCTCCTGGGAGAAGGAACAGTGAGCACAAAGACTGAGGAGCACTGGTGGGCGCCAGGCCCTTGTGGCAGGCGCCAGCCGAGTAGGCGAGAGGGCAGCATGGCCAGCCCAGGCAGGGCCTGCATGCAGCGCCACTGGGGATTCAAAGCAGGGAAGTCACCGGAGCCCTCTTAGAGCTGGGGCAGCATGAGTGGAGGCAGGAGGCCAGGCAGCAGGTGCTGCAGTCTTCTGGAAAGAGGTGGCGAGGGTGCCAATTCCTCCTCTCCCAGACGGAAACCCAGGAGCCAGCCACAGGCCTCAACACCCAGGGCCGACTGTCGGGGCTGGGGAGAACCTTGAGCTTGTCCCGTGAGCTCTTTTATTTCACAGACTCGTTTATTTGGGTGATCAATAAATGAGCCCCTCCTAGGTCTGAGGCACTGTCCCAGGCACTGGGGACGGGGTGGCGAACAGACAAAATCTCTGCCCTTGTGGAACTCACACTCCATAGGGAAGAAGAAACAAGATCCTAGGACGACTGAAACAGACCACAAACAAGGTAAAGACAGGAAGCAAACTCAACAGTGTGGCAGGAAATGACATGTGCTGTGGAGGGAAACAGAGCCACAAGGAGCCGTGCTGGGTTGTGGATCTCAGTGGGCAACAGCAGGCGTCCTAGGAGACGGTAGGGCACACAGACCAGAAGAGAGCAAGGCATGAACCACAAGGATTTCTGGGGGAAGAGCCTTCCAGGCGGAAGGGACAGCCAGTGCAAAGTTCCTGAGGCAGGAGAGGGCCTGGTGCATTCAGGAAGAGTGAGGAGGCCAGAGAGACTGGTGGAGAGGCAGGCGCAGACTGTGGAGTTCACAGGCCACTGGACTCTCCATTCACTCTGCTGAAGTGGAGCCCTTGGGGGTTTTGAGCAGAGGAGGGACGGGATCTGACTTACATTTTAAAGGGGTCTCTCCAGCTGCTGAGAACAGACTGAAGGGACTGGGCAAAGGCAGAGTTAGGTAGCTGCTGAGGAGGCTGCTATAGTATGAGACACAGAGAAAAAGAGAGAGGAGACTTCAGCCTCAGGCGGTCTTGGTGGAGGCAGGGCAAGGAGGTTGGATGTTTTAAATATTTTGGAGGTAGAAGCCCACAGGATTTGCTGAAAGAATGGATATAGGATGTTAAGAAAAAGTGAAAATTGACTTCAAGGGTTTGGGCCAAAACAACTCAAGAGGGATTTGCCACTCACAGAGAGAGTAGTTTGTGGTTGGCTGCAGGATGGCAGGAGGAAGATCAGGAAGTCAGACTGGGCCTGAAAACCATGAGATGCTCTTGGGCATCTAGGCAGAGACATTGCCCGGGCAGGTGGACACACAAGTTTGGAGTCCAGGAGAGACATGAGGGCTGGAGACACACATGTAGGAGTCATCCGTGGTTAGAAGGAATTTCACGCTACGTGTGGGTGAGCCATTTGAGGGGACACGTATGGATGGAGAAGGAGAGACCCAGGCCTGAGTGTGGGTCACTTCCACACAAAGGGGCCCGAGGGGCGAGAAGACTGACATCCAGAGAGAGCAGGGGCCTTGTCACGGTCACATAGGAGTCAGGGCAGAACCCAGCTGGACTCCCACCTCCCACTGGACACAGGCCAGTGATCCTTCCCGGTGCTGTTGGGCCCAGAGAACAACCTGGGTGCTGTCGCCGCACTCAGCACTCAGCAAGGTGGGGCTCCTTTCCCCCCACCATCCACTCCGGACTCCTTGGGCTTCTGAGGAGGGAGCTGGGAGGGAATCCAGCAGCTGGCGAGCAGGAGCACACTCAGAATCACCTCCTAAATGCACCTGAGTCGGAGTTTGAGGCACTAACTCCAAGGTTGCCCAGGGACATGGTTATGTCCATGAAGCCTTCTTGGGAAGGCTTGGGTGGGGCCCCTCTCACCTCTTTCCATCTCCTAGAACCACGACATACAGAGCTGGGAGGGCCCTTTGGGATTGCCCAGTCCAGCCTCCTGGTATTCAAGTAAGGACCCTGCTAGAGGGTCTAGAAGGAGAGGCATAACCACAGCCGGGAATGGCACAGGCAGGACTGGACTGGGGCCCTTCAGACACCCTTCAGGCACCCTGAGCCCCCAAGGGTCTAGGAGGCCCATTCCTAGAACTCAGGGAGCCCAGTGGGAGGCAGAGGCCAGGAGTCTTCCAGTCTGCTGGCTAGTTTGTGCAGCAAGAGTATTGATCCAGGAAGCTCTGGTGTGGGGGGGGGGCGACAGGGAGATCAATCAGTGCCCTAGGCTCTGCCTCGAGGCTGCAACTACCGCTTTGGTGGAGAGCCTCCAGACAACAAGAGGAAAGGTAGCCTGGTGGTCGTGGGCACAGACCCTGGAGCCAGGCCCCTTGGATGTAACATCTTCGTCCTCTGCTCCTTACCACCTGTGTGGCCTTGAGCAAGTTACTCAATCTCATTGTCCTCAGTTTCCTCATCTGCAAAATGGGAACGTTAACCGTCCCTACCCCACAGAGCTATTGAGAGGTTAATATACATAGAGCACTTAGAATAAGTGTAAAGTGTAGAATAAGGGTAAGGCTCCACAATGTTGGCTATTATTGTTGAGGGGGGAGTGAATTTCCTCCTCGTGAGAAAAGCCTGCTGGGGTTCCTGCTGACCCCACCCCTCCTGTCCCAGCATCACCATTAGGGAAGGTGTGTTGATCCTCTCAGCAGGACTCAGAGACCTTCAGGATCCAGCCCTCTGGTTAGAATTAGGGGAAGGTGGCAGAATTCCCAGCCATCCCTAGAGGCTCTAGTGGGGTCTGCAGGGTGATGTGGCTCCCGTGGGTCCCTCCTGCCACCTGTAGTGCGCCCAGGGGTTAAGAGCCCTCTCCACACCTCTCCCTTGTTATTAACGCTGCCTTATTTCACAGCTGACTGCTCCTCTGGAAATTGGAATGAGGATGAACTCCAGACAGCTGGAAAAGTACCGGGCCACTCTGGAAGGGCTGCTGAGTGAGATGCTTCCCCAGCACGGTACGGGGAGGGCGGGCGTCTCTGCAGCTTGGCCAGCCTCCGCCCACCCTGGCGTTAATACTCCAGAGGCAGGGTTTCAGGGTGGCAATTTGTTTGACAGCTTTGCACTTGAGAATGTGGAGCTGTCTTCTCCCTGGGCTATGCTGTGATACCTGCTGGTGGCTGCAGAGCCCCAGTTCTCCAGGGAGGCGGGTCTCAGACTGGGTTCCCAGCAACCCACCCCACTCTCCTGCTCCAGATATTTTAATTCCCTCCCACAACATCACCACGGGGTAGTTGCTCCGAAGGAAACCTTGATGCACTTTCCCTTCCCCATTCATTCTGCAAAGTAAAGTCCTGAGCCCCATTTGGCCTTGCCCAGTTCAAGGTCTGCCCCAGTTACGTGAGCAAAGCTACATCTCCTCTGACAAACAGCCACTAATTACTTCTCATAGTCCCCAGGAGGAGAGAAGAGACTTGAGAAAGTGCTGTTAGTGATGGAGAAACTGGGAGGTTAAATGACTTGCCCCAGGCTATAGACAGCTTCCAGGCTCCTTGCAAAACATCCCACCTTCCCGCCCAGCCTGCCCTGGTGCCCCCTCCTCCCTCTGACCTGCAGGCAGGTTTTAGAGGGCAGTTTCGTAAGCAGACCTGCTGATGGTACTGAGTGCAAACCTCTGCTTTTCTCCAGCAGCCAAGTGACGGCCATGCTGGGGAGAAGGTGGACAGATCTGGGAGGAAGTGAGGCCCTGGGAATTTGCACAGCCTGCCAGCTGGGCTTGGAAGGAAAACACCCTTTCCAAAGTAAATCCCCCTCCAGCAAATAAAGCATGAAATACACAGAAATGACTCTTATTTAATATTTTAATTCCCAAAGGGCAAACTCAGGTCGCAAGAAAAAGGCGGGAAAAGTAAAGCTCAGAGAAAGTTGGCCATAAATAATGCTTACATTAACATTGTGTGCCTTTTGTGAGTTCTAAGTTCAAATATTAACTCAGATCCAAACAACTAAAAGAGTACCACTCACTGGCCCTTCCATTACAGGTGAGGAAACTCATCATTTTTTTGCCCACGCACTGAGCCAGTGACAGAGTGAGGCCTGGAATTCAGGTCTCCCGGGTCTCGGTCCATTTTTAGTTTACTGACATGCTGGAGGTCTAATGGGCCAGAGAATTTTAGGGCCTCTGCACTCAACCCCTTGCCAAGTAACTTCCAACCAGCCCTTTAACCTCAATGAGCCTGTGCAAAACCAAGGTGGTAATATCTGCCTTGAGATCTGGGATGGAGGCACAAGCAAAGAGCAAATTACTGTTATCACCTTGTGACTATCAGCCCCAGCATCCGCAGCAGAATTACATGGCCAACCCACTTATTTTTGCCTTCTAAACAAAACTGGATGGGAAATTTCATTCTAATTTAATTTTACATTAATGAACGTTCATTTATTTATAAACTGGGGCCACATCGGAACTGCAGCTCCCTCCGTCCATAGGTTACCAGCAATTAGACACAGTGTCCTTTCTGCATTTCCACCCAGGCTTAGCCACAGAAAGTAGTTACCGGAACAAGAACTCCAACGCTGAACAAGGGACCCTTGTTGGAGGTACTCTGAATTCTCCTGAGAAACACTCAAACCTCCCATGGGCTCCCACCCCTGCCGCGCGGCACATTCACACGCATTTCCAGCACATATACCGATCAACCCCGGAGCAGCTGCAGGTTCCCGGGAAATGCTGCCAAGACGCCCGGTAATAGAGAGAGAGGGCTGCGGCAGAAGGGCATGCGGGGGAGACACAGAAATCTATAAAGCCTGCTGCTGGGAAGATCTGGATCCAAGACTCCTCCCTGCCCTTCCGAGCTCCACCAAGCCAGTTCACCCCATTTTCTGTAACACACTCCAAGAAGCAGAGAAACGAGATGCTCACGGTGGTCCCTTTCCCTGTGGAAAACTCATTTTGTGTCCTTCCCTCATCCTCTGCTGGAATCTGCCCCTGTAGCGAAACCGCCTTCCCCCATCACCAGCAGGGGGTGCCCATGGCTGGGGCATTTTCCCTGAGATTCTGGGTGTTGAAGAGCCTCTAGTTGAAATAGACACCCACCACGGAGGGACATGGGGTCCCCAGGAGACTCTGCCCAGGCGGTCTGCGCTGTTTAGGTGGGAATTGGTCCAGCAACCACAGCACTGGGGAAGGGAGAAGGTGCGTTCTGCAGAAAAGCCCTGTTCAAAGCTCAGCGCCGCCGCCTGACAGCCCCAACCCTCACCCCGCAGCCTCGGATGTGCTTCTCGGTAATGATCTGCAACAGGGACCCAGCTACCACCTACATCTGTATGCACAGTGCCCTGGCCACTTGTTTAGATGTGTCGGCTCCTTTCTTCTCTCGTTTTCCCCCTCCTGCCACTGTTCAATTTCTCACAATCGGCTCAAATAATTCTTTTTTCACTAACAAGCTCCTCCAGTTTCCAGGACCGCCAATTCGATTGCTTATGGGACATCCACAGCTTTGGAAGAAATTAAAATTGGGAGGAGGTTGGGGAGGATTCTGTGAGCTGAGTGAAGAGAAAATGACCATGCTTTCACAAAACGGAAGAAAAAGAGACATGCTCCTGGTTAAAGCAATAGAATGAGTGGGACCAGAGACCAACCAGGATCAGAGATAGAGAGGGTAGCCGGAGTAAGCAGGAGAGCAATGACACCACTCCTCTTCACACCTCACCCAGGCTTATCCAGCAACATCTGCAAGAATCTCTCCAGATATCTGGCAATTCCAGAGAGGTACGGATTACCCCGTGTTCACCTGGAATGTACTTTACACTTAACAGGACCACAGGTCATTACAGTGCAACTTGAACCTAGCTTCACAAAATGGAGATGATGAGGTATTTTCTTGGTAACCGCATCAGTGTGATTTTAGCATTAATGAGCTATGTGGATTTGCCATGAAATTGAATAGTTAAAAGCAAAGAGTAATTGTCTGACATCTGTACGCTGTAATTTAGTGTAATCTAATCATGGACAAAGCCCAAAAGAAAATATTCTCAAAGTATTACATTTTTCTTCATACACAATTTGTTACTGACATTGGGTAATATATTCCATGCCTTTGAAGGAACTCTTACTCCTGGATATCAACGTGTGAGAGCAGTCAAAAGAGTGAGAGATTTGTTTAATTTTCAGCAGATTATGAAATACCATTCTGGCATTTCTCTGTGACTCCATTTTCCCCCTGAGCTGATGCATCCTCAGACCTAAAGAGAGAAAAAAAGACTGCCCTCCTCTTCCATAAGGCACTGAGATGGAGCAGCAGGAAGCTGGGTGTTCCTGGGGTCATTCCAGTCAAAATCTGAGCCCCAAATGGCCCCACGTTTCAACCACAATCTCCCAGTGCCCTGCCCCCACTGTAATGCCACCTATGGCGTAGGTGGGGAAGCCCTGAATAGCTGAGGCCCTCCATGAGGGGGATCAAGGATGAGTCCGTGGTCCCTGAGTATCTTTGAGTACCTGATAACTGTGTGCAGGGCTTTTTGCAGGAGGAAAATGGAACCCACTAAAAGATTTATGGCTGTGATTATTATAAGACTCTGCCAAGACAGAGAGAGGTCAGCGGGACGGAAGGGAGTGTGGCAGCCCCCCGGGAATCCAGAGCATGCTCCGAGCAGCCCTTCACCTCTGCCAAATGTGTGGATGTGGTTACTAAGTAGATTTAGATATTGGAGCTTGTTTTTCCTCTTTTGCCTTTAATACATCAGGAAGATGGACCACAGCCTGAGCTGCTGCTCACCTTAAAAAAAAAAACAGCAGTGATAAGAAAGGAGGGCATGCAGAGCAGCCTCTGACTTTGCAACATTGCCCTTTTCTTTACAATATGCCTTCCTGCCGTGGACAGGCCCAGCAGGAGAGCCAGGCTGAAGGCACAGAAAGGCTGGCTCCCAGAAGCCCTGGTGGGCTTCGTGGGCAGCTCCCAAAGGGGCAGCAGTGGCAAAGAAGAGCGGAGGTCGACCCCTTCCAAGCGGAGGGGAGCGTGTGGATGGTTGTGTGGAGGAAAGCAAAAAGGAACACGCCAACTTCACTAAACCAAAGAAGGGCTATAAATCTGGGCAGGAACGTGACTGGAGCTGGGAGTCCAGGATGAAAAGGAAAGGCCCCAAAACTGGGAGAATGCCTGACTAACTTGTGAAGTTCCGTCTCAGAGGAGGTGGGGAAGGGGAGCATTGATCAGCAAATTCGCTGTTTAGTGGTCACTAGGTGTCCCTTGGTGCACACCCAAAGCCCTGCCTGTAGGATCCTGCAAGACAAGGCCATCGACAGCCAGAAGCCACCATGGAGGTAGAAGGGCTGACCATGGGTGGCCAAAGGCCACAACTCCAAGCACAGCGGGTTCTATACCAGAGAGAAGACAAGAGTTCTGGGGGAGGGGCTGTGGGCCACTTGACCCTAGGTGTGTGGAACAGCAGCAGTGTCCTCAAACACATGGAAGCTGACAAAGCCCACACTGCGTGCCACCACTGGGGGTGGCTCCAGTTCAGTCCATATTTTTAAATCGCCCTGAGATCCATTGTGATAAAATAGACCATAACTCTGTGAAGTGCTGTAACGATAACTTTGTTTAAGCATTAGTTTCAAGCCCTCTTAGAATACGTGGGGCCAGTACTGATGCCGAAAGGCTCATTCTTTATATATTGAACTGCACAGCTGCAAGGAGCTGCACAAATGTTACCAACTCATTTGTCATGCAAACAGTGCTTCAGAAAGAAATAAAATACTATTATGTGGTATATGTGTTAGGCAATCACTATATCAAATTCACGGCATTCCGTGCAAACACAGACAGAGAAAAGGAAAACAACACTTGGTGAGAGAAATCACACCACATGGGAGCCGCTAAGTCGGGGGAGATGGGGAGGCCAACAGTGGAAGCTGACCAAGCTGAGGCTGTAATTTTCCCAGCAATTGTGGCCAGGGTTGAATACCCCTGAGGTGGACCAAGTGGCAGGAATGCAAAACCCAGACAGAGAAGCATAGCATTGCCCAGCGTGTCAGGGAGGGGAGGGAATAAAGTGAGGAGTGGGTAAGGGGTCTGTTGGGACAGATATGGGGCAATTCCAGGGAGAAGGGGCCTGGGGGAAGGAGAGAATGGAATAGCAGGGGTACAAATAGATGGAACCTATTGGGCCAGCAATAAATGTTTAGGAATGGGAGTTGAGGGATGTGGAAGGAAGATTATAAACTGGCTCTATTTTCAGTTGCCACATTCCCTTGCTTCCCTTAGGGGTTTCCTGCTAAGAGCCTTCATGTAACCAAATCACCTGCCCTGTGGGAGACTCTACACGGCACTGACACTGCAAAGATGTGGGTTAAGTATAAACACGCATGAGCGTGTGCCCCGCACTGTCCCAAGCACCTTAGCCAAACTACCTCTTCTAATCCTCACAGCAACTCTATTGAGGTTTACTGGCAAACAAGCTAAAAATGTTAATTGAATATGATCACACATCTAATAGTTGTGAGTAGGGATTTGAAACTGAACTGTCTGGCTCCAAAGCCCACATCCTAAACCACCCGTGAGGCTACAGGACCGTGTATCTCTGGAGTCTTCTCCCACCCATGGCTCCTTGTAAAAATTCCATTACGCAGACACAGGCCCTCCGCAGAGAAGCCTCAATTGCCCACTCGAGCCCAAGGGCATTTTGCTCCTCTGCCTCCACTATGGAAACTGCGTCCTCTCCAGGCTGGCGCTCCCTGGGGGCCAGTGTCTGTCCTAAGGCCGGGATCACACCTACTTGGTGCTCAGTGTCGCCCAGCGCCCAGTTAACAAGCCCGAAGTCGGGACAGGGTCTTGGAGCATGCCTGGCGTGTACTATACGGCCCTAATAAAACCGGATCACACATCAGGCCCCAAGCCCAGATAGGCAAATGATCCTGTCTCTCCATTCGTGGAAGTGGCTTCGTTCACCATTAACCAATTCATCCATTAAATCAACACTGACTTTACTGAATGCTTACCACGTGCCAGAGGCAAAGCTAGGGTTGGAGGACTCAAAAGATTAATACTGTTTGATCTAACAAACAAAGGGAAGTGGGAGAGCGGAGAGAGAGGGAAAAACAAAACAAAACAAAACAAAACAAAACAAAACACAAAATTAAATCCCCCTTGGACCTTCCCACCATGGCGGCTCTAAGAACCACGTCAGACCTCCTCATCATGGCCGACCCATAAGCCGAGCGCAAACCTTCCCAACATGGCGACCGACCTTCCCAACATGGCGCGGGGCCCCGCCCGCTCGGCCGCGCCT
>NW_012115599.1:13747477-13761478 GCF_000951035.1 Colobus angolensis palliatus
CGGCCCGAGGTGGGGCGCCGGCTGGAGCGCTGGCTGTCTCGGCTCCTGCTCTGGGCCAGCCTGGGGCTACTGCTCGTCTTCCTGGGCATCCTCTGGGTGAAGATGGGCAAGCCCTCAGCGCCGCAGGAGGCGGAGGACAACAGTACGTCCTGGGCCGGCGCAGGGGAGGGCCCTGGGGGCGCGTGTGTCTGTCGGACGACCACCCGTTCCTGTCGGCGCCAGGCCGCGCACTTCCAGCCTTGTCAGCAGCCTCTGACTGTCTTCTCATTTCCAGGCCTGCCTTCTTCCAGCTGTAGGAAGAGAGGGCCAAGGCTCCTGCATCTGCAATAATTTCTGCCCTCACTTTCTCCTGTTCTCCTTTTCTGCCCCAGCCCTCCCTTCTAACGTCTCCCTTTGAATCACAAGCTGTAGTCACTGCTCCCCCAACCTCTGGTTTTCTCCCTGGAGAGGAAGCCACACCCTCTTCTAACAGATTCACCCCTTCCCTTTGGGTTCTTCCCGTTTGACCTCTGGCTTATTCACACATTTAGTGCCTGTTTGAAGGCACTCCAGATTTCACTGACCCACAGATAGAATCTGGTTGGGGGTCCCAGCTTTGCAGCACCAAAAAGTCCACTCTCCACTTCTTTGAACCACAGGGCCGCCGCTTTGTCAACAGGAGAATCTACCAGCCTTGCTTGCCAGACAGGTTAAACTGATAGCAACGGGAGGCGTTTACCATTGCTTGTAGCACCCTCATGGAGTATGTTGAGCGACTGTAACTCAAGGATGCTCACAGCCATCCTTCTGGCCACACTTAAGTTACATGGTTAGATATGCCAATGAGAGGTCTTCAGGATACAGTATGTATCCGGAATAGCTGAGAATTGTGTTTCCTGAAAAGAAACAGAGATCATTTCATTATACATTTAGGTATAAAGGGCCACTGTAGTTCACCAACTTTTAATACTCTTTACAAAGCACAAATGTGACTAATACTGTTCCCAGCTTCCAGCCAAGGCCGCATCCTTCCATGCCTAGCAGGAACTGCCAACATACAGGAAAAAACTAAAGTTATGTCTTAGCTGGTGTGGCAGATGGATGTTTGGGAGTGTACAAGTCTGTGGGCAAGGGTATCAACAGACTTGTGTGCAGACACCCAAATGATTTCCCCACTATGAGAGCAGTTTATCAACTATGTGAATAGTTTGTCGACCTGCTAGAGAAATTAAGCAGACCTGGGAGTGTCATGGTACTATAACTACACTGGTGATGTCAAACAGTATCACACTGGTACTCACTGCTGAAATGTTTTAAGACAACAGTGGTAGAATCTATGCTGGTATTTATCTGGACTTCCCCTCCTATTATGGTGTTAATCTCTGTTTAATATATCATTGTTTTCAGTTTACAAAACTGTCCTGTACTTGGTTTTGTTTGGGCCTAACCCCCTGAGTTAAGCAGGGAAGGCCCATTTGATCCCATTTTACAGATGAGGAAACAGAGATTCAGAGTGGTTGAGTTGCCCAAGAACCTTGAGCTAATCATTTTCAGCTGGGACAAGGACCCAGCTATCTTAATTCCTAATCCAGGATTTGGATACCCTTACATTTTGCTGTCTGCATTTTAAAAGTGCCTTCCTTAGATGACATCTTTCTAATCCCCACCCTTGGCTTGGTAATGCTTTACTCCCCCCGAATGTTGTGAGTAGTCTCTTTGTATTCCTTTCTCAACCCACACTTAATTTCCTCTGTGTTTCTTTTCTTGGTCTCAGTGAAGTTATTGCCAGTGGACTGTGAGAGAAAAACAGATGAGGTGAGTTTGAGTTTCTCTGGCTTTTATTATTCCTCCTGAGGATATTAGCCTCCATCAGGAAGTAAACTTCCCCAGAAAAAGAATAGGATCATTTGCAAGGAGTGCTTCCTGTAATGTACTAGAGTCACATTGTGTTCTGTGATGTTTGTGTCAGGCTCAGTTGTGGCAGTGAAGGAATACTTGAAATAGAATTGACCTCCCAAAATCCAACCCTGGGCTTGTTATGGACGCTTTCCCATCAAATGTAGCATTTTCTTCTGCCTGAGTCAATCTAGGGGGATACAGTAGGTTGTTGTTGAAGGACCCCTCAAGCTTCCTGGCACGGGGAGGAAGGGCTGGCGTTTCTAAGCATCAGGAGGCCAAGTTCTCAATTCCACATTCTCTCTCTCTGGTGGTGCAGCTGTGGCTCTGAAAATGCTGTTCTGATTTGAAACATAGGGAGTTTGTTTGGAACACATCTTAAGTGGAATTAGCACTCTTAGTCCACATTTAGATTTGCTTTATGAAGCTCTAATATTTCCTGCAAATAATATTTGGGGATGAGCAGCCCCATCCATTTATGAATCATGAAGGCAGCATTATCAAGGAGCTGGGATGCTGGTTCTGGTGACAGTCTGGAGAAGATATGGGGCAGTACATTTTCAGGTCATAAATTGTACCAGTCTTGTGCTGCCAGAGGGCATGACTTAGTAGTCTAATTATTAAGTGTGCAATGCCTGGCCTCCCGAGCCCTTAGTTAACATCTCTGGTAGCCCAGGGGCTGGGAAAGAAAATGACGCTTGGTCCTCTGGCCACCCCTGCATTGACTGTCTTACCCATGTAAATGAGGGGACATCCTGGTGCAGATAACCACTTATTTCTCTTTGGCTTCTGGTGTGTCATAGTTTGGGGTGTTTTATTACATCCATTTATTGCATTCATCCACCAAATATCTTTGCTTCCCGGTTGTTTTGTAAAAGCAGATTCATAGTAAGTTTAATCTGCCTTCTATCATAAAAACTGTAGTTGATGATGAGAGGAAGTGGTCCAGAAACATAGGCAGCCAGAGGGGAAAACTGGAATTTGAAGACTTAAAACAAAAACAGGAAAAAATAACATTCTGTAAGACTTCTCAGTGCTATGAGTTTTGTTTGTCTTTTAATTAGAAAATGGTTCCATGGTTTCTATTTCTTGGTCCTTCACGTCTCTAAATTAATCAGACCCACAAGTGAATGGCACATTTGTTCCCTGGCCGCCTCTGATCTGGACACACTCAGGCCCCGCTTGAGTGAGCCCAGACAGGTACCCTCCAGGTCCTTGCTACAGATGTGCTCTGTGGACAGACAGCATTCAGCACCTGCCAGCGAGGGCTTCAGATGCAGATATTCCTATTTGTAACCATGCAGATATTCATCAGAGCATCAGAAAGCAGGGGCTGGGCCATCTCAGCGTAGGCTTTGTGGAGCTGAGATTTCACGGGGCACCCTTCGCCTTTCTGGAGGGTGGACACAGGAACAAGCAGGTGGGGACGTGTTTCTTGGCTTTGGTGAGGCTCCTGCTGAAAGTCTTATTCTTTGCATAGCTCCAGGCTCACGGAGATCGCAGACGGGCATTTGAATTTCAGATTCGTGTTCTTTCCCTTTTCGGCCATTGAAGACAGTGACACTTTGTGTTTTTCTTTCTGCCTTTGTGCTGCCGAAAACGTGGGGACAGGCTGGGAGTGGGTGTGTTGTCTTAATAAGGCCGTCTCGTTATCTGGTACCGTCTGTCCTCCTGTTTCCTTTAGGTGGTAGCAGCCTCTGCTGAGTGGTTTGTGTGAGTTTGCACCAAATCCTACCACAATCCTTACTCAGATGAGGGCCCTGAGATTCCACCTAAAGGGAGACGAGGTGGCAGCTGCTGACATTCTGCCCTGTCTGCAAGCTGTCCCAGCTCTTCCAGCTCTCTCAGCTCTGCAAGCTCTGACAGTAGTTGCTCTTCCGTCTGAGGAAGCTGAGCGACTGCATCATCCCCCGACCACGTCGCCTCTGCTCAGCTGTCTTACTGGCTGTCATTCCAAGGGAAAGGCAGGAGCCAGGAGCCTCCGATGCAGCCCCTTGGTTACAGTGTCTGCTTTCAGCTCTGCGTCTGCTTCTCCAGGGTCTTTCTCAGGCAGTTAACCCAATATTTATCAACTCTCTCCCTGGGCCCAGCACTTGGCAGAATTTGTTTCTATTTTGTAAAAGTATGAGATGTTCCTTGCTGCTTAGTATTTGACAGTGCGGCTGGAAAGGTAAAGATGGACAGACAGACCCCTCCCACCCACCCCTCCTTGCTGACCACTTGTCCCGTGCCTTTCCAGTTCTGTCAGGCCAAGCAGAAGGCAGCCTTGCTGGAGCTGCTGCATGAACTCTACAACTTCCTGGCCATCCAAGCTGGTGAGTAAGTCACGTAAGTCCTGAGATGCCTCTTGTGAGAGCTATGGGCGGCTGACCCGCTTCATCAGGCTGGTTAGTTACACTGCGGCTGGCGGGCGAGACCCTCCCTGGTTGTCTCCCAGAAGGCATATTCAGAAGCCAAGTCTCACCTTCTCGCCTCCCCACTCAGGCACATCTTTTATAAGCCTGTGTTTGAACAAAACACATTTGATTCTTGCTCCTCTTAAGGGAGGTCCTGGCCCGTGCACAGGCCTTCCTGCAGCTGTTCTCCCTTCTTGGGGATGCCCAGTACCTAATGCTTTGGGGGTCCGTGTTGGCATAGGAAGGGGCCAGGCCCCAGGTGTTGTCAGAATCTATGTCCTCCCCCCTAGAGGGACCCTCTGAACCAGATGGTTGGCTGGGCCAGGGAGAGGCCTCTTGCCTGTGCAGACAGTCTGTGTGGTGGGCCCTGGTGTCACATCTGGTCCTGATCACCATCTGCTTGTCAGACCTCGGACAAAGTCCCTGGTTCTCTCAGGGTCTTCATCTCCCTGTCCGACCAAGGGCTCCTGGGTCTATCTGTTCTCTACAAATGAGAGTCAAGTGCTGTCCTCTAAAGGAGGGCATTCTCAGCACCTCCGTGAAATGCCCCTGAAAATGCATCCAGAAGATGCATCCCCTACTGTTTTATTTGGTGAAGTTATTCCGTGAGGCCAGAGATATCACCTGCATTATTATGTCCTCCCCGATGCCAGGCATCTAGGAGGCTCTCAAAATCACTTGCACGTGACATAGGTGAATATCAGCGTATGCGCCTTGTGTTATAGCAGTTCTATCTTAAAGGACATTCAAGAGGCGCCTCTTACCTGTGGGGTCAGAGGACAGATCTTAGGATTGTGAGGTCAACCCTTGTCTAAGGTTTCACTAGGAAATTGGGGTCAGGTGGACTTCTCCTGGGCCCTCAGTCCTCAGGGTCAATCTCATGAGCATCAGCTCTTCTGCCTCCTTCCTCTTGAAAGTGAGAGATTGAGATGGTAGGGGAGGCATCCATGAGCACTTGGAGGAGAAACAGGTACTGGGGCTCCTGCTCACAGCATCATAGGAATTCCTCTGTATGGCCCAGGTGCTTGGGATGTCAATTCTGACCTAAGAGGGTGTTCTAAACCTTTGTGTCTCAATTGTGGTCCAAGGATCCATAGCATCCGCATCACGTGGGAGCTCACTAGAAATTCAGAATCTCAGGTCTCATGCCAAACTCAGTGAATCAGAGTCTGTATCTTAAGATCCCCAGGGGATTTGAGTGCACCCTGAAGTTGAGAAGCTCTGCTCGAAATTGGGTCCTAGTAGATATTTCTCCTCCATCCCACCCTCCATATGTGGTCCTGCCTTATGCCCTCAAGGGTCCTGGCATCTGTTGCCCTCCGATAAGCCTGGGGGGCCGCCTTGAAGGTACATATCTCGCTGAGACAGGAGTGTGCCTCACAGAGGCTCCTTAGTAGTCCTCAACCCCTCCCCGCCTCTCCTGTTAGGGATCCGCTGTGGGCTGGGCACTGTGCAGGGCCTTGCAATGAGATGACTCAGCTCCAGGTCCTGCCTGCAGGGTGGTTGGGGTCTACTAGAAGACACAGGCCACCTACCTCCCTGACCACTGGGTGATACAAAACGTGATTAGACAAGAACCAAGAGGTCAAAAGTTCTGGGAGGCACAATGCCTTTTAGCTGGAGCAGTCAGGAGAGCATTACAGGGGAGGTGGCATCTGTGCCAGGCCCTGAAGCCCAAATAAGACTGGTTATGCGTATGTGGGGAAGGACAAGGCAAAGCGGCAAGAAGTTATATCTCGGTTGGGAAGCAGCACCTTCATGGAGGAAGGGGAAGATGAGGGAATGAAGTCTGGAAGTGTTGGTTAGGCCCCACCATAGATGGCCTTGGATGCCAGGCCACCAGAGCTCAATCTGGCAGGCAGTGAGGGCCAGAGAGGCTTTGAGCAAGGGAGTATCATGCTGAGAGCCAGGTGCCAGGAAGGCGAATGCGGCAGCAGCTTGAGTAGCACAGTGTCATTTAAGCAGAATCATTTTCAAGCGTTATTGACAAAACAACTGGATTGGAAGGGGAGAGGAGGAACTGAATCGGGAGGCCATTTACATGGTCCAGGCAGGCCTGGCAAGGGCAGGAAGAGTCCTGGTGGGAACGGGAGGATGCTAGAAGCCACCTGTATCTCAGGGGACCCCTTGGGTCAAGATCAACTTTGAAGTAGGAGGATTTGGCTGTGTTGGGGGAGGGGGACAGGCTTCAGTTCAGTTTCAACATTTTAAAATACGACCTTCAGCTACTCCCTTCCCCAGCACGCAGAAACACAGACACTGGCCACCCGAAGTCCGCCAGGCTGTGCTGGGTCCGGGCAGTCAGGCCATGCACACATGTTAAATAGCATGTGCGTGCCTGGCCCTGGACCCTCCCTGCTCTCAGGGAGTCAGGCAAACCACAGCACAGGAATAAGGACCAAGGGCTGTGGCAGGTCACTAAAATGGGGGGCCATTTCATCAAACGAAAGACCCCCAGGGGCTGAAGGCTTCCCGGAGGAGATGGCCTCTGGGCTGGACCCGGGAGGTTGGGCGGGACTAAGCAGGAGGCTGCCAGCTCTATCCTATGGGAGCAGGCCTCCAAAGCCACTCGGGAGAGCTGCCCCTTGGCGTGCCGTGCTGAGGCCCCACTGCCCAGCACACAGACATCCTCTTCCTCCAAGGGGCCCCTCAAAACAATAGACCTGGCATTCCAGGTCGCCTGCCTGTGTCATGAGTCAGAATCCCCATGGTGCCCATGGCCTCCCTGCCTTTCTTTTTTCTCAGGCTGTGTTTATTTATAGTGCCATTCCGGTACCTTCCGAAGCTATCTGTCTGATCCTTTTAGGGATCAATTGCAAAGAGACCTTGGTCTTGGGCAGCTTTTTAGTCATTTAATGCAAATCGCCACACTGCTTTGCAGGTCAGGTTTTAATGATCTGGAATCGATCCAAGCTAAGTGGCTTTTGATCTTGCTGCAGAGTGAAGATGCCCCACAGAAGCCAGGAGCTGCTGGGCCACATGCTCCTTATTAGAGCTGATGGCTTGATTCTTGCTGCATGTTTTAGTCTGTTTCAGAGTGATTTTTCCTCTTTGTGTTTGAGTGTGTGGTTTTTTTTCTCCTAGGTAATTTTGAGTGTGGAAATCCAGAGAATCTGAAAAGCAAATGCATTCCTGTTATGGAAGCCCAGGAATATATAGCGGTAAGTAGGCTTCGGTGCTTATCCATTCCTGGGAGGGCCTGGTGCTTTCCTATTGGTCTTTCAAGCCCTGTTGGGGTTTTTGTTTTTGTTTTTTTGTTTGCTTTGTGGCTTTTGTACTAGGCTACCTTAAGTTAAGGTTTGGTTTATGGCTTTTTGTGCTAGGCTTCCTTAAGTTAAGGCAGCCATGGTACTGACTGCCCCAGAGCCAGGCCATGGGTAGTGGGGCGGCTCTCTCCTGACCTGCTGCACTGTAGGTGTGCCTGTTACCTGCTTCTCCCTTGGTTCACTTTGGTCCTCTTGCCTTCAGCTTTCAGGAGAAACATGCTGTCCCTTCTCTCCCTTATGATTACCATTCATACCGCCAGGGGGCATTCGATTTCCTGTGTGGTCTCAGGATGGTAGATATAGAACTATGGAGCTGGCATTCCAGCTCGCCTGCCTGTCCAGTAACTTAGGGGTCATCTGGTTCCATTTGCATTTCACAGATGAAGAAACAGGCCTGGAGAGGGTCAGGGACTTACCTGAGGCCAAACCACTTGCACTGGCCACTGGGCTTACCCACCGCCAGCCCCAACGCTGTTATTCGCTTTACCCCAAGATGAGCTGCCAGCTCTCTGGCCTGATGCTTCCATCCTCAAGAGAGTCATATTCTTTTGGCCGCCTCAGACCCACATTGTTTTCCTGCTTGTGCTTCCGCATCACCTCCTCTGGTTATAGCTTCTTCCTTGGCTTTCATCAACCCCAAATTTCCTTGCTGCCAGTTTGCTGTGCTTTCAGCAGAGCGGGGTTTTGGGGCTGTGGAGGACACGGGAGAGGGCTTCCTTAATCCAGCAGCAGAATGTTGTTCCAGCTGCTCCACCCAGATGCAGAACTAATCTTCTCCTGCGCCCTCCCACAGAATGTGACCAGCAGCTCCTCCGCCAAGTTTGAAGCCGCACTGACCTGGATACTGAGCAGTAACAAGGACGTAGGCATCTGGTGAGTGTGGGCAGGGTGGCGACGCAGCATGGGTGCCTGCAGCCACTGTCTTTGCTCATCACTAACACCCGTGCTCCGACAGAGCTGTCTCAGGTCTGAAGCTGGAGGCTGGGTCTCCCAGCTGAGTCATGTGGGCTAGGATGGAAGTGGGGCAACAGAAGCAAGAATCATTTGGAATGCAGTGTAAGGAGCAGCTTCAAGATGAGACACAAAATTCAGGTGTTAGGATGTTAGCCTGGTGTTATAGCTAAATCCTGTCTCAAGTAACTCAGTCTGTGCCTCTCTCATTCATCAATACCACATGGTTTGTTGGGGAAGGCATTTTTCTGCACTTTCTCTCCTCGGAAGCTAGTTTTTATTTGTAGATGAAATTATTCTTTCTATATGTTGGTTTTACTCACTATGGAAATCGCATAAGGAAATACTGGATTTTATTCTGACCAGGCAGTTTCTGCCTCATTTTAATCACTGGTGAGCGCTGTTAGGAAAGATGGCAAACCCTTTCTTGAGGCTGAAAGGCTGTATCTGGAGGCTCAGCCTAGGGGGAAGGGCGTGTCAGCCAACAGCCAGGCAGCCTCAGAGACCTGTCCCCTGCTGGAAGAGCAGCATTACCTACCTCCTTCCCACTCTCGGTGTTTGTGGGGGTCTCTGTTCAGGTTATAGCTCTTGATATTAAAACATCCTCTAGAGTTTTGTTCTCTTCCCCTCTAATCCACCCAGATTACTAATTCCATCAGCACTGCATCCAGCAGAAGCCCCTCGGGCAGCTCAACCTCAAGCTGGATAACTGGATGCATGGCACGATTAAAATTTGTTGGCTTAAATTAAAAAAAAAAAAAAAAGCTGCCCCGAGTAGCTGAGCAATTTTCCTGTGTTAGAAAAGGCGGAGGAGAATACGGATTTTATCCTCAGCAGCAGCGCTCACTGAAGCTGCTAACACAGAAGAATGATGACACTCGCCTTTTCACGTTGAGGAAGGCAGCCTGGAGGGTGGCAGAGCCGCTCGCGATGACCATGTTGAAAGTGGGTCCTGAGCAATCAGGACACTTGGGATGCCAGCCATTCCAGCGTGCAGCCTCAAGAGCATGATATTCTCGCCCTGGGTCACCTAGCTGGAAGAAGGCTCCGGTGTCCACACCTCTGCAGGTCCTGACACCTCCTGGCCAGAGAGCATGGTGGAGGCGCTGTGGCTGGGATCTGGCTTCGGGGAGCCTGGTGGTTTTCATTCCCCATGAGCCTCATGGATACCCCATGATCTTTAGCTTAAACAGCTTATGTGCCTCCTCGCCACGGAGGAAAAGCGCAACCTCCCAGATTCTGTCTTTCAGTTCTTGCCATGCAATTGCAAAGCTAGTGATTCAGTAAACATTTCCATTTCTCTGTGCTGGGAGGTGGGAATCCAATTTACAGTTTAATCTCCTGCACGCTGAGAGAGGCTGTCAAAGACCTGACAGAGGGGGACGTCGCTTTAGCGCTAGGGGTTCAAGCCTGCTGCCATCTTTAAAGCTTTATTCATTCTAAGTAGCCAATGTGGGAAATTTCTGGAAAGAGTGCAGCCAGGATACCAAGCCTATTCTATAAGCAAGTAGAGGCCTTGCATCCCCTCCTTGCTTCGCTTCCTCCTGTTTGAAGTGGGGTTTGTGCTGCCTCTCCTTGGAACTTTCCAACATGTTTAGAGCCCTGTGTCCTGTTTCAGGTTGAAAGGAGAAGACCAATCTGAATTGGTGACGACCGTGGACAAGGTGGTCTGCCTGGAATCTGCCCGCCCCCGCATGGGTGTTGGCTGCCGCCTGAGCCGGGCCCTGCTCACTGCTGTCACCAACGTGCTCATCTTCTTCTGGTGTAAGTCCTCGGCCGCCTTCCCTCCCCTTCTGTGCAGTCAAGCGCACTCCTAGGCATGAATGATGAGCTATAGAAATTCCAGGCCCGGAGGGTTCATTTCTGTCTAGTGAACCTGAGGTCTGTCTCATAAAACAGAGGAGATGAACAAGTCAGCCTCTGCCCTGGGTTGTCTTTACCTTTGGAGATTGGTGGCAGGAACGTGAGGATAACTAGAAAATGTCCTTGATTCAGGGCAGATTTCCTAAGCGGGAGCCTGGCCTGAGCAGGAGCTGGGCCCCACCCCTTCTGGGCTCTGCAGGGATCCCAGTGTGGACCAGCTTCGAACAGGAGGCACAGTAGGGGCTCGGCCTAATTTTACTCCCTGAAAAATGTAAACATCTCCTGGAGAGCTGCAGATACCTGATGAAAGCAAGAAGGACTCAGGGTGCTGCGCTGAAAGGAGGGCACCAGTCTTACCTCCTGACATCAGGGACCGCCTTTGAGCACAGACCTCAGGGCGTCTCTGAAGGCGAAAGGCCAAGTCACAGAAACCACGGCTCTCCAGAGATAGTCGGAGCTACAAATCACAGACCGCCTCAGTGTGTACACAGCTCCCTCCCCCACGCCATCAGGCACAGAAATCATTATCGGCAGCAGCATCTCAGAATACAAAGGGCTCCGGCATGTATATATGTATGAAACACCGTGTTCTGGTTCACAGGGGAGGAGATGAAAGCCCCAGAATGAGGTTGGGAGGAGCCGAGATCTGGACAGCTGGGGATGCCGCTGTGGTGACAGCCGGTGGGAGGAAGAGGATCACTTAATAGTCTGTCCTCCCTCTGCATTTCTATATCTTTTGTTTCTCACATGCTGGTCCTGAGCCTGACACGTAGTAGGTACCCAAACCCATGTGGTGGATCCTCCACAACCTCCATCACAGCATCTTGTCCATGGTGAGACCCACTGCCAAAGGAAGTGTGAGGGATTAACAGTGTTTTGTTCCCTCACAGGCTTGGCTTTTTTGTGGGGGCTCCTAATTCTCCTAAAATATCGGTGGCGAAAGTTAGAAGAGGAAGAACAGGCCATGTATGAGATGGTGAAGAAGATTATAGGTGCGTGGCCCCCTGGTGAAAAAAGGGTTGCCGACACCAGCCAGAAGGTCCTTGCCCTAAACGGTGTGCTCTCTCCTGCAGACGTGGTCCAGGACCATTACGTGGACTGGGAGCAGGACATGGAGCGCTATCCATATGTAGGCATCTTGCACGTACGCGACAGCTTGATCCCTCCACAGAGCCGGTGAGTCCCTGGCTGGGGCGCTGGGTGTGGGGTGAGGCGGGGTCCAACCCCACTGAGCTCCACAGAAGGAAGCCCGGAGCCTTGCATCCGATGTCAGCTGAGGGCAGTGCAGACCCCAGGGCCAAGAGTGGTGCTGCTCCCCCTCCTGCTGCTCCCCCTCCTGTTGCTCCCCAGCATGCTCGGCTCTTTATAGCAGGATAAGCTAGAGAAGACGTATGAAAGCACGGTCCCACACCTCTGTAGAGAGAGTGCTGGCAGTGGTGATACCAGTTGGGAGACTTTGGGCTCCAGGTAACAGCAGCCCCCTCCCCCAGGGCACAAGTAGTGAAGGGTCTCCTCCGTCTCTGTAAGTGGAAGTTCAGAGCTGCATGGGCTCTAGGCACAGAGCAGTCAGGTCTCCGGTTCCATTGCTCTTGTGATTCTCATGGTCCCACACTCCTCCACGGATGTTAGCAGCAGACTGGGATCCCCCATGGTTGCAGATAGTGGCCAACAGCAGCTGGGGCACTGTCCGCCTTGTCACAGAGCAGGGAAAGTGGGCCTCCCACTACTCTCAGAAGCAAGAGGACATGTTCCCAGTCGCCCCCAGTGACATACTCCTGGAGGCTCTACTGACCAGAATCTGTTACGTGTCTGTTTATGAATCAGTCACTGGCAAGGAGAAGGAGATTGTTTTTCAAACTTTCTAAACCATGACCTGCAGTCAAAACACCTGTTACCTGCAACATCATGGCCAGTGCCCACACACCCGTGTGCACACTCATGCGTGTACATGGAACTGAAAGCCAAGTTTCACAGCATGAATGGGGTCAGCTCCCAGGGCACAGAGCTTCATGGGAAGGGGTGGCAGGGCCACTGTCATGTGCAGCTGCAGGCGCCTTCCACATGGGCTGTGACTGCTAGAGTTGTATACCAGGGTCCTGACAAAACCGGGCTGGGGGAGGGCAGAGTCCCAGGAGACAGCCAGCAGGACCTCCCGCGTGTTGGCTCTGGTTGTGGTCCTTCCCCAGCAGACTCTTGCTGTGGTTTCTGGCCAGATGCTATTGTCTGCTGCTGGGTGATGCTGAGAGCTCGCCCTTGCTGAGTGCTTGCTGGGAGCCGGGCACTGCTCAGAGCTCTCCACGGGTGCAGACTCACTCACTTGGTCCTCACCATGGCTCACACACACAACAGAAGTGGCCCCATTTTACACATAAGGAAACTGTGCTCAGGAGTCCCATGGCTAGTGGCATTTCTGTGCTCTCACCACCAGGCTCTACTGTCGGCATCATCCCTATCTGCATCCCAAGAGGAATCAGAAAAATAGAGCCGTTAGCAGTCCACTTTAAGTCAGGCACACTGGCTCACACCTGTAATCCCAGCACTTTGGGAGGCCAAAGTGGGAGGATTGCTTGAGCCCCGGAGTTCAAGACCAGCCTGGACAACATAGCGAAACCCCATCTCTACAAAAAATACACAATTAATGGAGCATGGTGACATATGCCTGTAGTCCCAGCTACTCAGGAGGCTGAGGCAGGAGGATCACTTGAGCCCAAGAGGTCAAGGCGACAGTGAGCTATAACTATGCCACTGCACATCAGCCTGGACAACAGACCAAGACCTTGTCTCTTAAAAAAAAAAAAAAGGTCCATCTTAAACATGAAGATGCTTGGTGCCTGTCATGCTCACCCCACCCCTGGAAAGGTGGCAGGCAGGAAGTTTAGGGTGAGCAGACTCAGCAGCATAGGCTGTGCTTGCTCTGAGAAGCGCTTGCTGTTGGTTTCAGCGTGAGGCCCTGTACCTCCCAGGGAAGGCCACTTCGGGTACTTGAACTCCCACCTAATTCCTGGCCCTGAGCATCTCAGTCAACCTGTACCACAGTTTCTTTATCCTTAAATACAAGTGATCCCGCTGCCTTGCACAGGGCTGTGATGAAGAGACTGTCATTCATTCATTCATTCACTTCCTCCCTCCACAAATGTTTATTGAGCGCCTACTACATGCCAGACACATGTAGTAGGTCACCTACTACTGTCTCTACTGGGTCACCGGGAGACAGCAGGAAGTGGAAGAAACAAAAATCCCTGCCCAGCTGGAGAATTTGTTCTCAGGAAGGAGACAGATGACAAGATGCGTAAGGAAAAGATGTGATATTAGGTAGTGACAAGCCCTAAGGAAAGGGGGGTTGGTATCAGTGTGGTGGCCTCAAGGTTCATTAAGTCAGTGGCTAGTAGCCTGGCACGGTGGCTCATGCCTGTAATCCCAGTACTTTGGGAGGCTGAGGCGCGTGGGTCACCTGAGGCCAGGAGTTCGAGACCAGCCTGGGCAACATAGTAGTGAAAACCCGTCTTTACCAAACATACAAAAATTAGCCAGGTATGGTGGCATGCGCCTGTAATCCCAGCTACTCATACTCAGGCATGAGAATCACTTGAACCCAAGAGGTGGAGGTTGCAGTGAGCCGAGATCATGCTATTGCACTCCAGCCTGGGCAA
>NW_012115599.1:13761824-13781092 GCF_000951035.1 Colobus angolensis palliatus
CAGTGCCTAGCACGTGGGCATCATCCAAGGGTAGCCATTATGCCTTGGGCTTAGATGATATTCCACACACGTTTACTTAAATGAGAGCATGAGACGGCATTGCAGCTTGCCTGCAGCCGGAGCTACCACCCAACCCGTCGTGCATTAGCATAGACACCTAGAGCTGCTGCCACTCAGGTAGCCAGCCCTCAGGCTCAGATCCCCGTGAACCCCAGACGCCCATGCCATTTGCTCTCTTGACTCACCTCCCAAGCCACCCAGTCAGTCCAGGCCAAGCTCCCTACGTCAAGGAGACATTGGTTAGCCAGTCAGGTCTGCCCTGTAGATGAGGGCCTGCTTGGGAAAGACTGAGGGAGATGGGAAGAGCTGGTTCCGTCGGAAAAGCGAGGAGCTGATTGGAGCAACTGACCTGGGAAGGAGGGACTGGAGTGAGGCACTGCCCACTCAGCAATGGCCGCTTTCTGCTCAGGGAGCCAGCACCTCAGAGCTCAGTCCCCAGGGAATGTGTGGCCTTGGCCAGACCACCAAGTGTGGGCTGCTGAATAGGCCCATGCGGTTTGGTTGGTGGCAGGTCCTGACCCCTGGGGAAGCCCTAGCCCCCTCCCTGCCTCCTGACTCACTGGCCACCTCCGTTTGTCCTTCTGCTCCCGTGCATACACTCAAATTCACTGTCTCTCCACGTGTGGGATCATGGGGAGGTGGTCTGCAGTGATGAGAAAAGGCCGGGGGCTGTGCACCAGGGTTCACAAAGGAAAAAGATCAAAGTGACCCTCCCCATGGCTTTGGAACCTTCTTGTCCAGTCTGGAAGGGGCGCTGTCCAGGGGGGTGCAAGGCCTTAGAGACCAAGTCTGGAAGGGGCAAAGAAGAGATGAAGGGGAGGCTGTCCAGGGGGGTGCAAGGCCCTAGAGACCCAGTAAAGAAGGGACTCTGGCCACTGAAGGGGCCCTCCCTTGTGGCTCTGGTTTCCTAGAGCAGCTCCAGCTTCTTGGCCTCCCCGATCTGATGCTTAGCTCATCCCATCCCCCGGAGTGCTGTGGAGCTTAGATGAAACAGCCCAGTGCTCACTCTTTAACGAGCCCACCCGGAGCAGCATCAAGATGCAGTCAGCGGGGGTACTGGAACTGGCTTGGTGAGGGCTGCTGCAGGCAACAGGTCCCAGCAAGAGTCAGCTAGCCTGCACACCTAGAGACCTGGGGGTGCTCCAGACACCTCGGTCCTTTAGCTCCCTTTAATTGAATGTTTGGATCAGTAAAGGTGGAGGAATCATTTCTCCATGGCCCGAGACGTTTTTCTCCTCTGCAGTTGTCATGTTAGTACCTACCAGCTTTTCCTCCCTTATGTAAAGTCCATGCTGGAGCTTGGAAATGTGTCCCCTTTGTAGGAAGGGCATCCACAGGCTGGCTCACCTCAGCAGTGTCGGGCAGAGCCTCATCCCTCTCATTGCAGGAGACGCATGAAGCGTGTCTGGGACCGAGCTGTGGAGTTCCTGGCCTCCAATGAATCCCGGATCCAGACGGAGTCCCACCGCGTGGCGGGAGAGGACATGCTGGTGTGGAGATGGACTAAGCCCTCTTCCTTCTCCGACTCAGAGCGATAAGCCCCAGGCAGGGACTTGTTCCCGGTCAGCCTGTCCCAGGACAGCCCACTCCAGGGGCACGAGAGGGTCACCAGGCCTGCTGGTGCTGAATTCACACTTGCCTTGACTTTCAGCCTTGTCCTGACACGATTCCAAAGGTCTGCCAGACTCTTCAGAGGAGCTCGGCTCGCAGGAAAATGTGGGCTTCCCTTAAAGGGAGGGGGAGAAGCCAGGGTGACGACCCAGACTCTGTCCTGTTTTGCTGGCAGAAACGGGAAGAAGGGTTTAGTTTTCATGAATAGAAAACAAGAGCAGCAGCTGTCAGGCCCGGCAGACAAGCATGGGGCTGGTGGGCTGGGGCGTGGCCACGCCTGGGAGGTGGGGCAGGGATGGTGTTTTGGGGGGTGGGATGGGGGGCAGCTTGGTCCATGTGCCTTCAGGGGGGTGTTACCTGGGAGCTCAAGGGTGAAGAAAGCAAGCCTGTGCTCTGGCTGGCTGGGCCTCTTTATCCTGAAGGGGGAAGGTGCTAGAAATTAGAACAAGTGACTGCAGGGGGACCGTCTAGAAACCAGGCCCTGACACGGGCCCTCAGGTCAGGAGTGAGCAGCTAGTACAGCCTCCTGGGAGGATCCCGAAGTAAGGACGGGCTGAGAGCAGAGAGGAGGGTTGGGCAGCCCCAGGGTGGGCCTGCCTCAGTGTTGCTTCTCACAGAAGCCGCGACTCTAGACCAGGCCTGCAGCCAGAACGCCGATTCCGGGAGCTTGGGAGCCCTGTGTCAGGGCCGAGAGCCTCGCACTTGCTGTGTGCGAAGATCGCCTTGCTTTACTGTGACCACAGCCCCCACGCGGGGCTGTTTAGCCAGAACTTCAGCGCAGCCGGCGTTTCTGTTACCCCGGCCGCGGCTCCTGGCGGCGGGAGAGACGCAGTGGCCGCAGGCTGCCCCCTGCCGGCCACATGGGAGCAGCATCCGCGCCGCCACCCACCGGCTCTCCCGCCAGCTCCTCAGCCCAGCTCCCTGGGAGGCAGGCTCCAGAAACACCCCGACGGGGGGCCTTCTTAAGTGCGAGAAGCCTCTCCAGCAAGTCTTCCCGGTGTGTCCTCATCTGCGGCAGGCAGGAGAGGGGGAGCAAACAGGAGATGCCACAGCTGCCTCCAGAAACATTAACCACCTCTCTCTGGTCTTACTGGTATTTTTTGTTTCCTTAATAAAGCTCCAGTCTCCCTCATTTGAGCAATATTCTCATTTCCTCTGATGTCTGGATGATCGGCAGGGCAGGCATCTGAGCGCTGGCCCCGTGGTGAGGCCATGTTCTCATAATCAGGCTCCAGCCAGAAAAATAAGAAACACTGCAACAGGCTTCAGTATCAGGGCTGAAACTGCTGGATGAATAAACTATTTATTAAAAATGGATGTTTCTTGCCCATGGTTCTTTGCCTTCCCCCCAAAGCTATGTCTAAGGAATGGCAATGTGTGGACTTCTTTAGCACCAGCTCTGGGAGGTGGCTGGAAGGGAAGGTGGGAGAGACAGCGGGACATGGGCTCTGCAGTTCCTCCCAGACCTCTGGCCTCTGCCACCAGTGACCAGTTCTCGAGTAAGCTGCATAACTCTCACAGCCTCAGTTTACACATTTGTAACATGGTGTGATGACCCTGTCTTACAGAGTGGCTATGAGGATTGCAACATGCTGCTTGGTCCCAGTGGGTGGTCAGAAGTGGGGGTCAATGGGGCCTTTTTTGGCTCCATTTCTGCCTCCCCTCAAGACCCAGAGGTTCCTCTCGGTGCTCAGCACCAGCCCCAGGAGGAGGAGGAAGAAGGAACAGGGTGAGGTTGGATGGGGCTTCCCAGCAGCTGGTAGCATCCCTTCATGAGTCCAACTTCTTGTCTCCTGAGGCCCAACCATAGGGAAGACCACTCATTGCCCACCCATGCGGTCTGGCAGGCACATGGGGGTTCCCTTGCCAGGGCTGCTGAGCGTGCTTCTGGATCCCACTGCTGTGCTTCCTTTTGCAGAGGCCCCAAGGTCAGTCACCCCAAGAAGAAGGCAGCCAATCCTGCCGTGCCCCATGGGGCTTGCAGGCTGTTGTCACCTTTCCTGTTCACGGTGAGCACCAGCCTGTTATCCTCGTCACTAAAACAGTTGGGTCCATAGTCAAACAAAGGACCTGGAAACACAACTCAGGGGAAAAAATGAGCCTGTCTCCCTTTTCTGTTCCTCATGAAAGACTCCCTCTGCCACGTTTTGTTTTAAGCTGAGAAGGGAGCTAATGCAGGGCTCTATTTCTGTGAAGCTGTTTGGAGAGCAGGAGCAAGATCAAAATAAACTAAATAACAAAAGGCCCCTGCCAGCCCAGCTCCTTCCTTTCTGGAACACGGAGCGCCTTGGCACAGAGGCCCCGAGGTGCGTCCTCGGCCTCACTCAGGCTGCAGACATTTCAAAGCAGGCTTTCTACTTTCCTCAGCTTCTCAGGGCCAAGTCCCCTTTCAAGCAGCTCTTATTTCACAAGGGACAGTATGGGGCGGTGGGTTTGTCTGAGGCGGGTGTCCGAGGGCATCTTTGGGCTGGAGTGATTGCTGAGAAGTCCTAGTTGTTCTGCCCAAATCCCTTCTGAGCACTCCCTGGGCTGCAGACCTGTCTTTTCTCGGTGACAAACAGCCTTCTAGGGCCACAGTGGACACCGATAAAGAAGCTTCAGGGGCAGGGAAGGGGAGGCTGTACCCCACAAATCTCAGCCATGGACATCCACCAAGGAGCTCCAGGCCACCTTCCGGAGTCTCGACTCAAGAAGATGGTAAACATGGCCATTTGTCACTGACTTATCATAAGAACTGCGGTAGCAGCTGTTCCCCCTTAATTAATACACCATTGACTTTGAGCCTAAAAAAAAAAAAAAAAAAAAATCCCTTTGCTGAGGCAGGTGTGTGGACTCAAATCCATTATCCTGTCGGCCTCCCCCAGAAGGAAGGCCCAGGAGAGTGGTTATACAGTAAGTCACCCAACTGTTCCAAAACAGTCCTCCCCAGGCAGCCAGGCCAGCCTCTCCACCCATCCCCAGAGAAAGTTCTAGAGACAAGCAGAGAGTCTGAACAGAGGGTCCCATGATGTGCAGGGACAGAGAGGCAGAGGATGAGGGCAGGTGGGAAGACCCCGTGGGCACTGTGCCACCTGGCACCCTCATGTTTTCCCAGGGGTGACGCTGCACACGGGTGGGGGTGGAGGCCTAGGGCTCAGCATCCTCAGGACCAGCTCTGGCCTTCAGTGGCTTGGATCTTGGGCAAACCACTTTATCCCTGTATCTGGGCGAGTTACTACACAAGCCCCTGTCTGGCTCATTCACTGCTGTGTCCCCAGCAATCAGAACATTGCCAGGCCCACAGGAGGCACTCAATAAATATTCAAGAAATAGATTAATGGAAATCTTGATCCCAGAAGGAGGACAGCCTGGCACTGAGGTTTTTTTGTTTTGTTTTTGAGACAGACTCGCTTTGTTGCCCAGGCTGGAGTGCAATGGTGCAATCACAGCTCACTGCAGCCTCCGTCGCTCAAGCAATCCTCCCACCTCAGCCTCCCGGGTAGTTGGGACCACAGGCACAGCTGAGACCACAGGCATACGCCACCATGCCTGACTAATTTTGTCTTTTTGTAGAGACGGGGTTTCACTACGTTGCCCAGGCTGGTCTCAAACTCCAGGGCTCGAGCAATCCTCCCGCCTTGGCCTCCCAAAGTGCTGGAATTACAGGCATGAGCCACTGCGCCCAGCCTGGCACTGAGTTTCTAAGGTCTGGATTCCTCCAGTTTCCTTTCAGGCTGGTTTTGTTTGTTCGTGTTTCTTTTTCCAATCTGAGTGACTCTGATCTGCCACAGTTCCAGCCCTCCCACTGCCTTGCAGCACGCACCCCGCCCCCTGCAGGCTGTCTCTGGGAAGGCAGCCTTGTTCAGACCACAGAGGAGACCAGGCTGGACTTTCTGAGATGGGATGAGGTTCCCAGACTGGCCAGACAAATCGGCCAGGAGCAGCTGTGTTTACTTGCATTTCCTTGAGTGGAACAGCCAGGGGAGCACCGAGGACGTGCCTAGCCCCCAGCACCACATGACAGAAACAGCGTGGTGAAGATGGTCTAGAGACCGGGCACGGAACCACACAAACCCCAGGATTTGTATAAGACACTGGCCAGGGAGGCTCTCTAAATCATGGCTTCTCACCAGCCCTGTAAGTGAGAGCTTGAAGCAGGTTTAACTTGGCTTCTAAAGAAAGTGATGGGATGTTTCTTCCTGCCAAGAGTGTGGCCCAGTTCATCACTGAGGCTCCTCCATGAAGTCAGGGTGATTGTCTCAGCACTGCAAAGGTGTAGTGAGATTCCAGGGATGGATGGCTATTTTGCAAACCAAGAAAGTGTTACCCACTAAGGGACCAGGACTGGGCTGCCCTGGCCGGGCAGATGAGCAGGAACAGTCCTGAGCAGAGTCTCGGAACAGGGAAAGAGCTGAACAACCTCTGAGAAGAAAGGGTAGAGGAGGTATCACTGATGATTACAGCCCAACTTCTAAGCTGCTTCTGTTTAGTAAGGAGACAGAAGAAAGTACAGTAATTTTCTTCAATGAAAACAGGCAACAGAATTCCCTTTGCCTCGTTCCCCTTGCAATTAAGCCCTTCTCTGCAAATGAAATGATTTGGTTTTCGTGGGGACTAATTTAAGCACACTGGAAGGACCGCTGAACTTTTTGATTGCAAACACCAACATGTGCAAAACAGAATCCAGCAGCTATGCCAGGCTGGTGAGGCCGCCCCACCCGTGGAGCTGAGGGCTTCGACGTGGTGAGGTGGATGAGCCCTGGCTGGAAGTCCAGCTCTGTCCCTGAGTCCATGACACTTCCCATGTGGCTGACCCTCTCCCCGTCTCCAGCTGCCATCTCCTCATCCCAAGTGAGAAAGTTGGACTAGATCTGAGCTGACAAACTCAGAAGTCCCTGACATACTTGGTAATGGTGGTGGGTTGAAGATGCCACACGTTCCTTGCCACTCCTTTCATCAAGAAGTGGAGTCTATTTTGTCTCACTTGAATCTGCGCTGGCCCCATGACTGCACTGACCAGTGGAATGTGGTGAGGAGGACACTGGCCAGCTCCGCTTTGAGGCCTCAGGAGGCCTCATTGCCTGCCCTTTTGCCCTCTTAGGCCCTGAGTCTTCATAGAAAGAGGTCCAGCTGCCCAGCTGGAGACTCCTTGTGGGGAGAGATGCCGGGCCAGCCCCACCGTTCCAGCATCCCAGCTGACACACCAGATGCGTAAGTGCAGCCCCTTGTACCGGCCCAGCTGCACCATGTGAAGAGATAAGCTGTTCCCACCACACACTGCCCAAAGGGTGGAAGCATGAGTAAATGATGGTTGCCTTATGCCACCAAATTCTTATTACTACAACTTTTTAACTTGAAATAGTTTAAGACTCACAAGATGATGCAAAAATAGTACAGAGAGTTCGTGTGTACCCTTCACCCAGCTTCCCCCAATGATAATATCCCACATAACCACAACATAGTATCAAAACAAGGAAACTGACCTTGATACAATCCTGTTAACTTAGGTGCAGGCTGTATTTGGGTTTCATCAATTTTGTGTATGTGTGTATGTGTGTGCCTGTGTGTGTGTGTGTACTTTTAATGAAATGTTACACCATGAAGCTACTAAGTTTGGGGGTAGACTGTTACTCCCAATAGATAACTAATACAAGAATGGACAAGAGCCCCCAGAAACACAGCTCAGACAAATTTCAGCACAAGGTGAATGTGCTGGCTCATGTAAACCAATCCACTAGAGGCAGGGTGGCAGGCCTCAGAGCAGCTCCACCCAGTGGCAGGGGAAGTATCAGGTCCTGGGCATGAGCCACATTTTTTAGAGGTCCCTTCTAGAGGACACATCTGAGAGGAAGAAGGGACCCACCCCCTGCACCACGGTGGGGCAGGGGTGGGGGAAGGACCGAGACCGTGCCTCCACTGGGTCAGGGCACAGAACCATGCTTGGTGGCTGGTCAGAATCACAAGGGCACAGGGAAGAGGAGCAACCCTCAAAGGAAGGGATGGGCACTGGGAGCAGAACAAGAGCGGGGAGCCATGCATTGCAGAGCAAAGGCAAGCACCCAGGGCAAACCCTGGGCACGCAGACCCCAGGTGGGAGGGGAAGGACATTCCACACTGGACCCAGAATGAACATCGAAGAGGTATTGTGGGAACGGGGGGCAACCCTGAGGGATACGAATGGCTCATATGCAGAGTAGTCACTGAGGCCTTTTGCCAAAATTCTGGCACCAGAAAAGATTAGACCTCCCCACCCCTTTGAAAGTAGGCATGGCTATATGACTTGCTTTAGCCAATGAAATGTGAATGGAAGTGACAAATGGCACTTCAAGACAGAACCATTAAGAGCCCCTTCTTTTCCTCTGCCAGGGTGTGGTGCTGCAGCTGGGGGCTGCCCCTCAGCCTGGGTCCCAGAGCAACAGTGACTGGAAGCAGGAGCTCTAGCTGCCCCCACAATGTACCGTGTGATCAAGAAACCAAGTGATGTTGTCATAAGCCACCAAGAATCGAGGGTTTGTTATTGCAGCATCCGCTGGCCTGTGCTAGCTGCTACAGGTAACTAGCTATCACCATCTTCCCCGAGGGGAGGACACATACTCACACTGCAGTAGGGGAGGCGGGGGAACACCTGAGTCCTCTACCCTCCAACATCCAGTGCCTGGAAGGTGGAGAATGGATGTGAAAACTCTGGAAGGCCTATTCAGGCCCTAGGATGTTTTGGCTCTGCTAAGCCTTGGTACAGAGACCAGGGCAGTGTCTGGCAGACACTGTAGTGAGGCACTGCAGCCAATCCCTCCAAGCTGGCTACCCCCGCTGTGCAATTACCACCTACACAAGGTCTGGAGTCCCCTGAAGAGAAGAATGAAAGAAGCGGCACGCAGTAGGTGCACAGGCAAGGAGTCCTTATGCCATGCAGCCATGCCAGCTCCACCAGCAGCAGCCAAAGCCACAGCAGAGAGGAGGATGAGGCTGCACGTTTGGGTGCTGCACAGGCAGGTTAGCAGTGGAGGCAGAGCCACACAGCAGTCCCAGGAGAGCCAGAGCCCATGCCAGCCAGTCAGCCTTGACCAAAGCTTGGTGGAAGAAGCCAGCAGGGCCCAACCAGGTCAGTCAGTGGAAGTGGAAGTGAGGTGGGGTGGACATCTCACAGCGTCCCATCCCACGCAGGGACTCATGTGCACAGCGTGCTGCTGCTCAGTGAAGGCCCTGTGTGGAGCAGGTGCCCACAATCCCCACCAGGATCTTGAAGGTGACTGGACGGGAGCAAGGAGCCCAGGCCAGAGAGAGGGAAGTGCGTGTGTGCGCGTGCATGTGTGTATGCTCGCATGTGGGCACACTGACACGCACGCACACGCTTGTGCTCCAGCCAGCCTGTGTGGGGAGGGGTTTCCTCTGAGACAAACATGCTCCATGTACTTTATCAAATTTGCAGATGCCACACAGCTGGGGGGGACGATGGCAAATACGCCAGATGACAGAGCTGGGATCTAAAGAGAAGCTGACAGGCCGGAGCGATGGGGTAGATCTAACGAGATGAAACTTAACAGGACAAACATGTTTATTTCACCTTATTTATTTATTTGTATCCTGCCTCCACGTGCTGAGGAATTGGGAGGAATGAGGCTCACAGGAGGAAAAAAGTGAAATGCCTGCCACAGTCAGTGGCCTGAGATGGGGAGGAGTTGGGGGTTGGGGTCGGTGTGGGCTTGGGGGTTTAATGATGATGGTCAGTTCTATAGGCAACAGTGGCTGGCAGGGGCTGGCAGGGGCAGGATTGGTCTGCGGCTGCATCAATAAAGGTGTAGCATCCAGGCTGGGCAGGGCAGTGGGGGCTCAGCAGTCAGGGCACCTGGGTTTGAAGCCCAGGATCTGCTGGGCAGGGACACAGCCTCCTCCACACCCTGTCTCTCCTTCCCTGTGGCCAGGGCACTGCCAGCCTTCTCTCTTTACACAACTCCCTGCAAGTCTGGCCTGGGCCTCTGAGATCCCCCAAAGTGCAGGGAAAACAGGTCAGTTTTGCAAGAACTTTCTCTCCACTCTCCCACCAAAGCTGAGAGGGCCGGGCTTGGAGTTTCAGCAGCAGCTGAGGGTTGGGAGTTAGATACCTCTCTCCCTTCTGAAGGGCACCTCCCAGTTCTCCAAGGGGGTTCTTACTGGCTCTCTCTCTTGGCTCTGGTTGGGAAGAAGGTTCAGCAGGAAGATGGTCATTTCTCCTAAACATTATAGGAGGGAGGGTTAGGCTGGTTCTGAGGACGCCTAAGGGGGCAGGGCTGGGCTTTGTGAGCAAAAGCCTCTGAAAACAAACCCCAGCTCTACAGGAGGAGGAAGGCCTTGGGCTGCCCCAAGAGGTAGTGAGGCTTCTGTCACTGAAGGTATGTAAGCAGAGTTACATGGTCACTCAGCAGGGATGCTAGCCCTGAATGGATGGATAGAGTTGGATGCATGCACTGAGGTCTTGCCCTACACCAAGATGGAGTGATTCTATGCAAGCTTTTGACGAAAGCTGGGCCGAGTTTCTCACCCACAGGAATCCAAATCCTCCTGAACGTGGTACCTCTCCCCGGGGAGCCGTTTGCCTGGTCTCTATAGTTAAATTGAGAAATGGAAGGAGTTTGGGGTAGCAGCCGGGACTGAGGGTTCCTAAGCATGACTAGAACCCTGTGGCCCTGGAGTATGGCCAAAGGTCACAAAAGGAAGGGGGACTCCAGACCTCTGGGAACCAGAACTGCCTGGAGTCCCACCCCTCATGCTCCCACACCACTCCTCACCCGGCATGTGACCTTGTGCTCCGGGGAGGCTGGAGCCTGGGAAACCCTTCCACGCCCTTCCCTGTTCCTTGTCCTCTGAGGGGCAATGACGTCTGTACCCCAGCCCTGCCCTCTCAGCACTACTGAGACCCCAACAGAACCTGGTGTCTGCTGGGCAGGGCTGGGGCACAAACCTGTAGGAAGATGTCACCCCCACTGCCGCAGCCATGGCCATCTTGCCAAGGGTCAGTGTGAGACCAGGCCCAGACCAGCCTGCCAAATGCAGACTCCTGGGGCCCTGCCAGGCTCTGAGTGAGGACCTCAGGTCTGGAGGGGAGGGGAGCAGTAGGATAAGACCCCTCTCCACTGAAGACCCACTCACACCACATGCAGATATGACCCCATTATCCCCTTCCCTCCTTTCCCCTCCCTGTCAGAGGATAAGGAGGGAGGGGGCAGGTGGCTCACTTCTCACACTTTGCTGTCCCTGGAGGGCTTCCAGGAGGCAGAGTCAATTCAGCTGCAAGGTCTGGAGGAGGAGGAGTGAGTTCATGTGGGGCCACAGGGCCTGGTGGGGAAGTAAGAACCAGCCAGAGAGGGACAAGCAGATGGTGGGTATGGGATGGCAGTGCTGTCCACAGCCCAGCTGGCAAGGCCTGGGCCCTGGATTCCAATCCCAAATTCAGTGGCTTCCTGACTTCCTGGCTGGGCGGCCTTAGATGACACACTTTCTCTGGGCCTCACGTTCCCACCTGTATAATGGGAATGACACAGGCACCAACCTCGCAGCTGTTGAATGGATTAAATGACATAGTGGACGGCGCCTGGCACACAGACAGTATCTGTTGTTGTTATCGTTATTATGAAAACATGTGACTACAGACAATATAACTAAGAATAACAGATAGAAGTAACCAATATTCAGACTTCAGCTAATGATAAAGAACTTTTCAGAGAGGCAGAAGTGTCTCTTACTGGAACAGGCTGTGCAAGGTGCTGAGCTCCCTGTGCTGGGAGCATTCAAGCAGCAGGTCCTTGTGGAGAAATGCCTGTGTGTGGAGGGTGTGCGAGGGTGACCAGCAGGGGTCAGCAGTGCAGCAGGAGGGGAGGAAGGCCAACCTCCCCACCAGTTCTGGGGACAGGAGTGACACCGGGGTCAGGCTGCCTTGCTTCAGGGCAGAGTCCCCAGCCACTGGCCCTAAGCCCAAGCTGAGAGCTTCTCACAAGTGTCTTGCAGGGGTCAGGCCAGGGCACAGACAGCAGCCAGGCTGGGCTGGGGCTACAGGAGAGGGGAGCTCTGAGGCCTCCAGTGAGGAGCCCCAGGCTGAACACACAGGGGCTCCAGGCAGGCTGCAGGGCTGCAGCAGGGTTGCTGGCGTCCCAGGAGACAGAGCTCTGGGTTCAGGCCCCCAGAAGGGTCACTCGTGTGGCCAACACGGGGCCTGCTGACCAGGCTCTCTGTGCCTGAGGCTCCCAGCCCTCTGTGCTAGGGCTGAGATCTTCTTCCCCTTCTGAGTGCCACAAAGCAGGCTGCCAGTGTCCGTCGAGCCCCACCCCCAGCACTGAGCCCTCTCAGCTCCACTGGGGGCCTCCTGGGGCCAGGAGACCGAGGATGAGGAGACCGGGCCCTGGGAAGGATGAGGAAGACCCTCATCCCAGCTGGCTCGGCCAGACAGAGACACCCAGGCTTCTCCCTCTTTGGCCCTGCAGGCCTGCAGAGCATGGGGCCTGAGACAGGGCTGCCCTGGAGAGAAGTGGGTGTGGCAGGCAGAGTATGAAGCTGTCCCCCACTCTGGAGAGGAGGGGAGAGCCTGATACATCCCTGCAGCCTGCCCTGGTACACAAAGCCCCCAGGGCCTACCACTGGGGGCCCCAGCAGATGAGGGGCTTATTTCTGCATCTGACTCTTGGAGGCTCCCATTCGGAGAGTGCAGCTGCAGCCCCAGGGACGGAGGTGGGCTAAGTCCAGGTAAAAGCTGGCACTGTCTCACAGCTGTGGAGTCAGATGCAGAGGTGGCTGGGATGCCCTCTGCCCACTGCGGCCTGGCCAGCCCCGGCCCCTCAGGAGGGTGCATCTTTCCTGGCCTCCCCTGGGGGAGGCTGTATCAGAGCAGGGCAGGCAGGAGGGAAGGGGACGGACTGAAGACTGAGCAGAGAGGGCATGGGTCCCTGGCAGGGGGGCTACTTTGGAGCTTAAGGAAGCTGATGTCCCCCACCTGCACTCCCACCCCAGGAAATGCTCTGTCGAAAGGGGAGAGTGACCCAGCTGACAGTGTCCAGGAGGGATCTTAGGGCTTCAGGGTGGTTCCAGGGACACAGGGAAGGTTCCCTGCCAAAACCAAGCCAGAGCCAAAACAAACACAACCTCTCCTAAGAGGAAGAGGCCTGAAATTCCACCATTAAAGATTCATTCCTTTAGTTTAACACTTCGTCCTTTTTAAAAATGCAAACCTCTCAGAGTTTCACCTACAAGCAGGTTTGTCAAAGGAGAGAAGAGAGAGGATGCATAGCCTCGTGGTGAAGAAAAATGGCAGACGCCCATCGAGAGAGCAGGTGGGGCTCCCAGGACTTCCTTTGCGGGCTACACAGCTCTGGCTAATGGCCAGCTCTGAAAACATCTGCAGGAGGCCGGGCGCGGTGGCTCACGCCTCTAAACTCAGCACTTTGGGAGGCCGAGGAGGGCAGATCACGAGGTCAGGAGATCGAGACCATCCCGGCCAACATGGCGAAACCCCGTCTCTACTAAAAATACAAAAATTCGCCGGGCATCTTGGTGGGTGCCTGTAATCCCAGCTACTCGGGAGGCTGAGGCAGGAGAATCGCTTGAACCCACAAGGCAGAGGTTGCAGTGAGCTGAGATGGCGCCACTGCTCTCCAGCCTGGCGACAGAGCAAGACTCCATCTCAAAACAAAACAAAAAAAACAAACAGGAGAGGGGGGCTCTGAGCCTCCCCATTCTGTTCCTGTGTGCAGGGAGTGGACAGATTCACACCCCTCCACTGAAGACACCATTCACACAGGCACATGCCCTCACATGCATGTCAACATGTGCCCACCTGTGCACACACATGCATATGAGAAACTATGTATGCAAACCTGGGCCCTCACCCCTCAGGTCATGCATTCAACATGGAACCTGGAAACATAAGACCCTGAGCCCAGTTGACCCACAGGGGAAGGGAAGGGCTGCAGTCTCCACCGAGCACTCCTAACACCTCTCCAGGGGTGGCTGCCGTGAGCTAAATCCCACCCGGGGGTTGCTTTCTAACGTAGAGTCAAACCTTCTAGCCAGTGAATATACATGGAGCATCAGCAAGCTGCTGAAGAGCCCTGTGACAGCTGAGGGGTGGAGCAATTAACCCCTCAGTGGGGATTAGGTTTTCACATGGGCATCTGTCTCCGACCTCCCGCAGGCTCGCAGGCTCAGTGCCTCTCTGAGTCCTCAGCCACGCCACCTGTGCTGATCCACCCACACTGCACATCCTTTGGTGCTTCAGCAGGGCAAAGTGGGGGGTCCATGTTGGTGCATGGACTCATATACTACGGGCTTTTTTCTTCTTGTTTTTGAAACGGCATCTTGCTCTGTCGCCCAGGCTGGAGTGCAATGGCGCGATCTCGGCTCACCGCAACCTCCGCCTCCCGAGTTCACACCATTCTCCTGCCTCAGCCTCCCGAGTAGCTGGGACTATAGGCACCCGCCGCCACACTCAGCTAATTTTTTTTTTTTTTTTTTTTTTTTTTTTTTTTTTTTTTGTATTTTTAGTAGAGACGGGGTTTCACCATGTTAGGCAGGATGGTCTCGATCTCCTGACCTCATGATCTACCCGCCTCAGCCTTCCAAAGTGCTGGGATTACAGGAGAGAGCCACCACGCCCGGCCTTCCCCTCCCTTCTTTTTTTTTTTAAAAATAAGTTTGTTGGCCGGGCGCGGTGGCTCAAGCCTGTAATCCCAGCACTTTGGGAGGCCAAGACGGGTGGATCACGAGGTCAGGCGATCGAGACCATCCTGGCTAACACGGTGAAACCCCGTCTCTACTAAAAAAAATACAAAACACTAGCTGGGCGAGGTGGCGGGCACCTGTAGTCCCAACTACTCGGGAGGCTGAGGCAGGAGAATGGCGTAAACCCGGGAGGCGGAGCTTGCAGTGAGCTGAGATCCGGCCACTGCACTCCAGCCTGGGCAACAGAGCGAGACTCCGTCTCAAAAAAAAAAAAAATAAATAAGTTTGTTATAAAAGTGACACATGGCTGGGCACAGTGACTCATGCCTGTAATCCCCAAGCTTTGGGAGGCCGAGGCGGGTGGATCGCTTGAGCTCAGGAGTTTGAGACCAGGTCAACATGGCAAAAACCTGTGTATACAAAAAATTAGCCAGGCATGGTGGTGCGTGCCTCTAGTCTCTCTGCGGGAGGCAGAGGTTGCAATGAGCCAAGATCGCACCACTGCACTCCAGCCTGGGTGACAGAGCGAGACTCTGTCTCAAAAAAGAAAAAAGTGACATGGACATAATTTTTAAAAGTAAAATAGGACTTCATGGCTATGAAGAAAGAACATCTGTCCCCTACTTCCACCTCTGCTGGCCAACTTGGTTCTAAGTAATATGCATACACAACAAATTCATGGTTCTTTTATTTTCGATTTTATCTATTGACTTAGCAAAGATTGTATTTTAACTTCCCATCAGGAGGATTTAACTGGCCCATTGCCCACTCCTCCTCCCCCATCCTGCCTCTGTACTTAACAATTTTTTTTAACTCAGCATCCCATGTTTACATTAGTGTTACAACATGTAAATATTGTAATAGTTATTTTACATGTAATAGACTAAACATTAGTCTAGCTGAGCCATACAGCATATTAGGATTATATTTCCTTTAATGTAAAACTTTTTGAGCAGGGCACAGTGGCTCACGCCTGTAATCCCAGCACTTTGGGAGGCTGAGGCAGGTGGATCCCTTGAGGTCAGGAGTTCAAGACCAGCCTGGCCAACATGGTGAAACATCGTCTCTACTAAAAACACAAAAAGTAGCCAGGTGTGGTGGCGGGTGCCTGTAATCCCAGCTACTCAAGAGGCTGAGGCAGGAGAATGGCTTGAACCTGGAAGGTGGAGGTTGCGGTGAGCCAAGATGGCGCTACTGCACTCTAGCCTGGAGAATAGAGTGAGACTCTATTTCAAAAACAAAACAACAACAACAACAAAACTTTTTGGTTCCTAAAGTTAATTAATTTTCCTGTTAGTTGTTGTTTATTCCCTGAGGTTTCTGTTTTTGCTTTTGAGACAGGGTCTCACTCTGTCACCCAGGCTGGAGTGCAGTGGCACCATCATGGCTCACTACAACCTCCACCTCCCGGGCGCAAGAGATTCTCCCAAGTAGCCGTGACTACAGGCACGCGCCACCACACCTGGCCAGTTTTTTTTGTTTGTTTGTTTGTTCGTTTTTTGAAGAGATGGGTCTCCCTAAATTGCCCAGGCTCATCTTAACTCCTGGGCTCAAATGACGCTCCCACCTTGGCCTCCCAAAGTGCTGGGATTTATAGTCCTGAGCCACCAAGCCCTGGCCCCTGGGCTTTCTATGCACCTTCATCAGTTTATCCCCAAACTCTCTGACCAGACTTTAAACCTCCTCTCCAGGCAGTCACATACCTCTGGCAATCTGATCAGTCTGTTGTTCCTTTGGCAGCATCTTCCCTTCCTGGAGTGCTCCCAAGGCCTGCAGAGCCCTGAGGCCCTGCGACTCACCTCCACCACTCTCCAGAATTGGACACCCTGCCTCCCAGACACCATGCCATTCTCTTTCTTGGCTTATGTCCTCATTTTGGTGGAGGGCATTATCTGAGAGCTTTCAGCTGATCCCCCTGCCGCAGATGTATGTGGGGCCTCCAGTTTCAGAGACTTTTACCTTGTTTCTTGTTGGATCCCTTGATGGCTGGCCTGCCCCAGAATGGAGAAAGCTGGATGGGAGCTATTTACCACCTGTCTGTCTCTTTTCACCTCTCTGAGCTGCGCTCTCTCCTCTACAGTCCTCTCTGGCTTATTCTCCCTGTCCTTGCAGGCACACACTTTTTCATCCTTTGCTATCATTTAGTTAGGTTCTCAGATACAGTGTTTAGTTCACGGTGGGGATTAACTGGAAGCACATCTCTGATTTCTTATTATAAATCCCACGAGACCTAGCACAGTGCCTGGTACCTAGCAGGCGCTGCATGGATGGATAAATAAACAAATGAAGGAATGACAAAGAGACAAACCTCTACCCTCAAAAAGCTCACGGCCCATTTGGGTGAAGGATGCAGGTTAGAGGGAAGGGAAAGCAAATGTGCAGAAAACCTTGCTAGAACTCAGTGTGGGGCGGGTGCCGTAGGTGGCTGTGACACCAAGGCGCCTCTGGAACTCAGCAGAGGGCAAGTACATCAACTGCACAAGCAGGGAGGGCTCCCTGGAGGAGATGGGCTGCTGATCAGGGTAAAACATGGGAAGGCCAAGAAGAGGAAAGAGGTGGATGGAGGGAATCGCTGGACAAGGATATCTGGGCAGCCAAGTTCAGGGAGCAGGTGGGGAGGTGAGGGAGGAGGGGCTCTCAGACTGGGGCCAGACTCACCCCATCACTAGGGGAACTGCCACAGCCTGGGTAGGAGCATGAGGAAGGCTGTGCCTCAGAGAGGCCAGGTGTGCAAAGGATAAGGGTGTCCTCCACATGAGAGGTGAAGGCTGAGGCAGTGGCCGGAGGGACCGTGCAGCAGGTGAGCAGCAGTGCAGTGAAGACCAGTACAGAGAAGTTAGGAGAGGAAGACCTGGAGGTAACTGTGGCCCCCTTACTGGGAAGAGTGCAGCCAGCATGAGCCTACAAGTGTCCCGCAGTGGGCGGTGGGGCTGGAGACCAAGATGGTGTTGCAAACACAGCAGGGGACACGCCTTGAACTGGGTTTTCTTCCTGGTTTGGTCACTTACTAGCTGTGTGCTCTTAGGCTAGTGACTTACACAGTTTCTCCATCTATAAAATGGGGACAGTCTAGCCACATCTCTCTGCCTCCACAGTCTGCACCCCTGTCACCTCCAGCCTGACAAACGCAAAACATCCTCACTGGCCCCATTTCATTCCTTGACCCCAAGGTTGGCTTCATGATACACGAAATAAGTTCCACACTCAGAAGGGCCCTAAGATTTCATTTTGCATTGGGCTTCACAGGTTGTTTAGATTAGGATTGTTTAGCCTCCTCTCCACTCAAAGGAGAAGCCAGAGTTTCTCTCTCTCTCTCTCTCTCTGTCTCTCTCTCTCTCTCTCTCTGTCTCTCTCTCTCTCTCTCTCTCACACACACACACACACACACACACACACGCACCCCTGACCCTCTTCTCTACCTCTCTCCCCGGCTTCCTCTGCTCCAGCCACACTGGCCTCCTGGCTCCTGCCCCTGGGCCTTTGCACTTGCAGTGCCTCTTCCTGGCTTCCTCTTCCCACATCTACACACTGGCAAACCTACCTCCTCAAGTCTCTGCTCAAAAGACACCTTGGTCAGGCATTCCCTGACCCGCTTCTTTAACACTGAAACCCCCAATACACCCCACCATTAATTCACTGCATTTTTTTTCTCTACCATACTACCATCTACCTTCTACTTGCTTTACTTTAAAAAAAAATTTAGGCTCGGCGCGGTGGCTCACGCCTGTAATCCAAGCATTTTGAGAGGCCAGGGCAGGTGGATCACCTGAGGTCAGGAGCTCGAGACCAGCCTGACCAACATGGCAAAACCCTGTCTCTACTAAAAATACAAAATTAGCCAGGCATGATGGCACATGCCTGTAATCCCAGCTACTCTGGAGTCTGAGGCAGGAGAATTGCTTGAACCCAGGAGGTGGAGGTTGCAGTGAGCTGAGATTGAGCCATTGCACTCTAACCTGAGTGAAAAGAGCAAGACTCCATCTCAAAAAATAAATAAAATAAAATAAAATAATAAAAAATAAAACATTTTTAGCTGTCTGCCAGTTAACATCAAGGGTTTTTATTGGTTTTGTTCCCTGCTTAACTCCACTATCCAGATCTGTGCCTGGCCCGGAGAGGGAGCGCAGCCATGTGTGCAGAATGAGTAATGTGGTGACATCTCCCCAGAGCCTCACAGTGGGGGGAGGGGGGATCCCCTCCCCAGTGAGTGTGGCAGGCAGCCTGTACATCCTGACAGGTGAAGAAACAGGCCTGGAGCTGCAGGGAGGGCTGCCACACAAAACACAGGACCCCACTGAAAGTTGAGTCGCACAGGATTAAATTCAAATGTGACTGGGCGTCTGGTATTTCTATTTGCTCTTTGGCCACCTTAGCTCTAGGGACTTGCCTGAAGTCACCTCCAATTCAGTCTAGACAATTCAGTCTAGACCCAGCCTCCCACCCCTGCCCCCACGCTCCCCATCTGCTCGAGGCTGCCCTTCCTGGCACTGCCTTGGGGACACTGTCACTACCCCAGTCTGGGAAAGTGAACAGGCTTCTCGCCTTCTAGGCCTAATTTTATCTGCACCTGCAGGGGCTGGAAAGGGCACAAGAGCTCTGGGGACTGAGCGGGCCCACGCCTGCAAGTGGCCTCCTCAGGCCTCAGAACTTAGGGTCTGGGTTTCTGCCCTGGCCTTGTCCAGGGGTGCAGGCAGTTGGGGCACAGCTAGGTTAAAGTAAGAGAGGTGTCAGGGAGAAAGCTTGAAGGGCCTTAAGGGTCCTCAGGGCTCAGGAGAGCTCCACAGCCTGTGGGACCCTCGTAGCCAGGTCTCACTGTGTCTCACCTGACGGCTCCAGGTCTCACTATGTCTTACCTGATGGCTCCAGGTCTCACTATGTCTTACCTGATGGCTCCAGGTCTCACTATGTCTCACCTGATGGCTCCAGGTCTCACT
>NW_012115599.1:13781142-13782306 GCF_000951035.1 Colobus angolensis palliatus
TGGCTCCAGGTCTCACTGTGTCTCACCTGACGGCTCCAGGTCTCACTATGTCTCACCTGATGGCTCCAGGTCTCACTATGTCTCACCTGATGGCTGCTGCAGCTTCCCGGGGGATTCCCCAGAATTGCAGAACCTCCCAGGGGATTCTCAACCCTGTGTGAGGAGTCAGAAGCCTGTGCCTCAGTTTCCTCATCTGTGCAATCAAGGGATAATAATGACACTTTCCCCACAGAGTTACTGGAGGATTGACTGAGTTGATACATGTTCATGGTTATAACAGTGCCTGGCACATAATAAGGGCTTTGTCTGCTGACGTTGCTGTTACAGATGTTGTGATCGGAACCCCTGGTCTTGCCACCAGACTCCAAGCATCCCCTGCCCTCCCCTGTTCTACTGTCTACAGCAGCCTCCGGGGCCTTCCTGGGGCAGAGATGGGGCCACGGGGAGTGGGATGCCCAGAGAACAAAATCCCTGACCACCAACCTGCCCAGGTGCGGGGCCAGCTGCCAGGGGACAGTGTGTGGGCAGGCCAAGGATGGATAGCAGCTTCAGCCCCGCCAGCCCAGCTCAGCAGAAACCAGGGCCGACACTAATGGGCTGGCAGCCCCCAGCTGCAACCAACTTCATTTTCTGCCACAATTAAATGATCGCCTGCATTTGCTCACCCTCACTTATTCAATTACTTTAGCGGCCCTGAAGGACTCTCAAATAAACAGCCATAAATAACACGCGTGGCCGCCCCCCAGGCTATCATCCATGCCCAGCAATCACAGCCCCAGCCCCGCACCTTCCTTCCAGCAGAGAGATGCTGCCTTGAGCCTCCCCATTCCCCAAGATAATCCTCCGCAACTCCCACCACCCACGTCTGAAAGTCCAACCCCCAGCAGGACAGTCTGCACATCTGGGTCCCCACCTGGCTCTCCCCCTGCCCAACTGGGTGTATCTGGGGGCCACTCCCTCTGGGAGCTTCCATGTCCTCATCTGTGGAATCCCTGTTATTAAAAATAATAGGCTGCCAGGCACAGTGGCTCACGCCTGTAATCCCAGCACTTTGGGAGGCCGAGGTGGGCGGATCACGAGGTCAGGAGATCGAGACCATCCTGGCCAACACGGTGAAACCCTGTCTCTACTAAAAAATACAAAAAATTAGCCGGGCGTGGTGGC
>NW_012115599.1:13782356-13821807 GCF_000951035.1 Colobus angolensis palliatus
CTGAGGCAGGAGAATGGCATGAACCTGGGAGGCGGAGCTTGCAGTGAGCTGAGATCCCGCCACTGCACTCCAGCCTGGGTGACAGAGCAAGACTCTGTATCAAAAAATAATAGGCCAAGCATGGTGGCTCATACCTGTAATCCCAGCACTTTGGGAGGCCAGGGCAGGGCAATCCCATGTGGAATGAGGAAAAGTCCATGTGAGCTATAAAGTGTTGTCTTGGCAAGGGCTGCAGTCCCGGCTTCAGTTGAAATGGGCACCCCTGGAGAGGGAGGAGAGACGAGGTATCCTTCTACCTGCCTCCATCCCCACTTCCACCCCAGCCACCTTGAAGCCTTCCAGAAATGCCATGCTCTTCAGGCCTCTGGGCCTTTGTGGATACTGTCCCCCTTGCTGTTCCCTTCATTCACTTCTCTGCTTGGAGATTACTACAGGAGTCCTTCAAGGCCCAGCTTGGATGCCCTCTCTCCTAGGAGGCCTGCACCTCACCCCCATGGCAAGTAGATTAATCTCTCCTACCTTCTGCTCCCACAGCAATTTACGTGTGTCCTGGATTCGGGGGACAATGCCAGATTCAAATATTCTGAGCCACAACATAACCATGTCAAGACGTGAATGTAAAATTAGAGTTAGATAGTATGACAACATCATTTCCACTTCCAGAGACCAAACCCCATGTTATTAAAAATAATAGGCCAAGCATGGTGGCTCATGCCTGTAATCCCAGCACTTTGGGAGGTCAGGGCAGGAGGATCCCTCAAGCCCAGGAGTTCCAGACCAGCCTAGGCAACACAGTGATACCCCCAGCTCTACAAAAACATCCACAATGGTGCACACCCATAGTCTTATTTCCTTAGCTGGCAGGAAGATCACTTGAGCTCTGCAGTGAGCCATGGCTGCACCACTGCAATCCACCCTGGGCAACAGAACATGACCTTGTCTCTAAAATATAAAAAAAATAAAAAATAACAATATTCAAGATTTGCGGGAACCTTGTGTGATACACTGTGCTAAATGCTTTTTACTTGCATTATATCACTGAAACATTACAACAATCCAGAGAAAATTATCCTCATTTTACAGATAAGGAAACTGAGGCCCAGTGAGGTTAAGATGCCCATCCACAGTCACATCACCAGGAAATGGCAGAGTGAAGAATAGAGCCCAGGTGAGTCCACATCCACAGTCCAGCCTCGATTCTGTGCAGCAGAAAGAACTGGCCACTCTGGGACTGGGGTTTAGTTCTGGCTCACCCACTAGCCATCCTGCAACCCCAGGCAGGGCCTCTCACCTCTTTACAGCCTAACTTTGTCTCTCCTCTGCTGGAAAACAAAAGGACTATTATCAGGTGGCCTCTTAAGGCCCCTCCAGCTCTGGTGTTCCAGGATTTTCTTTCTTTCTCTAAAGGACTGCTCTGAGTGGAGCCAACAAAGCTGTCAAACCCACAAGAGTGGCAGGCTCAGGCATGCCCTGGGGAGACGCTCAGGGCAAGGTCCTTCCAGTCTCCCCCTCCTGCCTGGAAGGCAGGTGGCAGCCTGTTCTCTTCAGGAAAGCAGCCCTCCACCCTAGAGAGGGCAGCAAAAATTTCTCCAAGGACCAGTGGGCAGGGCGGGGCCCCGGCTGGCCACCTTCCTCCTGTAGCCCTTGATGTCAGCCACCGTGAAGGCCTCATAAATGTTACACACAGATTGTTTGTGGGACAAAGGAGATGCAGGCTGCCACATCAATGGCGTGGAATTGGCTTCTCAATGTCACACATTGGCTCTTGCATGGATTAAAAGTCCACAGGAACCTGAATCCTGGCCTGGGAGGTGGCAGCCCTGGATCCTCTGGGTCCCAGCTCCCCGTGTGGCCCTCAGCAGGGATATCTTCTCCCTGGGCCTCAGCCAGATGTGGTGTGACCGGTCTGCGGGATGTGGATGAATGACCCAGCACTGCTGGGAGAGCTAGCCCAGTGCCACATCCCCAGCCTGTGGCCACGTGCAGGGGCAGCCATCTCCTCCCCTCCTCCCAGCCTTCACCAGGCCCAAATAATGGCCCTGGGCTTGGCTGGGGAAGTGGAAGAGTGAGCCGTGCCTTCCCCGTTGGGTAGAGATGTGTCTTTGCACCAAGGTGTGACTGAGGGCTGCCTGGTAATGAATCCGAGTGAGGAGTGGGGGCCCCAGATTCAATCCCGGCTAGGCCACTCTGTTTCCTCCGCTGTGAAATGAGGGGAATGATGGCCCCTCCCTCACAGGGCTATTGTGAGGACCAAACGAGAGAAAGTGCGTGAAGAGCTCAGGGCAGGGCCGGCCCTCTGCCCCCTAACCTGCTTCTACTGATCATGGCCATAGCGGGGGCATGGTGGCTCCCCTCAGCACCTCCCATTCCCAGGGCCACACACACACACACACACATACACACACACACACACGGCCTGCAGAGGTTGTCTGTCCCTGAGGACCTGAGTGGTAACACCCCTGCTGCTTCCTAGTCAGTGGGGCCGTCTGTCTTCCAGAGAGTTTATCACCTCCCGGATTCCCGGCTGTAGTGGTCTGGGCCGGCCCTCCTACCCCAGTCTCTTCAGCTGTTTGGGAGCCCGACAGGGCAGGCTCTGATGCAGAGCCCTGAACTGGATCCAACACCCAGGCTGGAAGCTTCCGGGTGGGGCTGGGAGCTGGGGGCCAGGTCAGGCCAGCAGGGATGTGATGCTAGGGAAGCCACAAGCCGCCCAGCCTCAAGGTCCCCCTTGCTGTGAAGGGCTGGACACTGACCTCTCTCAGAGCATGCTCCAACCTGCACTTTCTAGGGAGTGGGGCGGCAGGGAGGAGAAGGGGAAGGTGCCAAAAGCTGAGGTGCAGTGACAGGGGAGCCCAGCATGGGAGGGGGGCTTTTACTGGAACCTGGGCAGGTGTGTAGCCGCCACCCATGTTTACACTGTGGGGAGGGGTGATGACATATCCTAGAATGAGGTGGAGGTTGTTGTCTCTAGGGCAGGAACACTGGGTCATGGGAGCAGGGACGGGGGCAGCTGTTGAGGAGGGATGATGCCACAGAGCCACAGCAACCGAGCCAAAGGCCCCCATCAACGGGTCAGGGAGAGGAAAGGAAACCGCTGTTGTGCAAGCCAGAGCATGGCGAGCCCGGGAGGGAAAGCCAGAGACTCAGAATGTGTCCACGTGTTTATCCACTCATTCATTCATTCACCAAACAAGTATTGGAAGGCTGGCGCTGGGTTACATGCTGAGGACATAGCGTTGAGCAAAATGAGCCAAGTCACTGTCCCCAAGGAGGAGAGACAGGCAAGGAGCAAGTCACACACATAAATATGCAACTACAGCTGGCATAAGCACTTTTTAAAAAAGGGACTAGGTGGTGGACTGTTTTAGAAAGGGCCAGGAGGGCTTCCCGGAGGTGGTGACACTGGAGCTGGAGCTGGCATCTGAAGGATGAAGAAGAGTTAGCCAGGTGTGAGGTGGGGCTGAGGAGGTGGGCAGGGGCTGAACACTGGGGGTGAAATTTGGACTTTATTCTAAGGATGGAGCCACTGACAAGTATTAAGCAGCAAAGTGACATGACTTGAATTGTTTCTAAACATCACTCTGGGGAGAATGGCTTGTAGGAGCAGGCTGTAAGGAGATGTGGGAGAACATGAGGAGCTACTGAAGTCATCCATGACCACAAGGTGGGCCAGGCCAGGGCCACAGAGATGGAGAAAAGGGGACCAATTCAAGAAACGTATGGGGCATGAAATCCACAGGACATAGTGATGGATGAACAGCCAGGGAAGGCAGCAGTGAAGGGGGAAGTCCTCAAAGGTCAGTCCAGGCTGGGGAGGGAGAGGCCAAGGGGGAGCTGGCCAGAGAGAGACCTGCCCACCAAATAGTGAGTGCATGCCTATGAGCCCCAGGCGTTTTCTGCCTCCGAATGGTGGCATCTAAGGGCTGGCCTAGGATGCTCCTAGTCCACAGAAGAGTGAGTACCACACTGGTCAGGACTGATTTCCAGAAGCCAGGACCAGAGGGTAGGCAGGGAGCAAAGTGGGTCCCAGATATGGCTACGGAAAGTGTAGAGCAGCAGGCATCTTGGAAGGGAAGTTGAGCTTTGGGGAAATGACCATGGAGAGAAGTTGGCTGAAGTCGGAAAACAGAAATAAAGTGCCTTATATGACTGCGTAAGGAAAGTACCAGATCATGGATTCTGGACGGCGGGCCCCTGTGTGTGTTTACTGCTGTATGTCTCAGGTCACATATTAGGGGCTCGAAAATGTTGTTACATAAATAGAAGAATAAGAAGTCAATATGGAACCTTGCTCTTTACAACAGCAGCAAAACACACACAGAAAGCCGGTGGTGGAATGTGGACAGGCCCTCCTGGAGGCCTGGGGGCCACGGCACTCACTGGCCCTCTTGCTCAAGTAGGAAGTCCTTCCCCCTCTAGAACCTGAAGGGCCTCCTGCTCATCCCTGTGGCAGTTCTGGGGTTCCCAGAATAGGGATGTGAGTCCAGCCTGATAGGGAGAGGGGAGGTGGGGCAGGGCTGGGGGGAAAGGAGGTCATACCCTCTTCCAGGGCCAGGTAACCGGAGCCCAGCACACAGCTGGGCAGGGGGAGGGACGGAGCACGCAGGAGGCCATGTGCCTTCCCTGGTGAAATGTGATCAGTCAGTCACCCTGCAGGGGGAGTCATGGGGCAGGAAGGGGAGCATGGGACCCCCACCCCACTTTAAACCAGGCTTCAGGGCACCCCAGGAATTCTTGTTATGTCTGTGGGACTCTGCCCTCTCTGGGCATGGGGAGGCCCACATCCATCCACACAGTGGAGATGGGAGAGGAGCTCAGCCACCCAAGGGCAGCTGGGCAGGTAGGTAGCCCCACATGGGCTGCAGCCTCTCCATCACCCCTTGTTCCGTTTTTCTTTTGGAGACAGGGTCTCTCTGTGGTGCCCAGGCTGGAGTGCAGTGGCGTGATCAATTATGACTCACTGCAGCCTCAGCCTTCTGAGCTCAAGCATTCCTCCTGCCTCTGCCTCTGCCTCTCAAAATGCTAGGATTATAGGCGTGAGCCACCGTGCCCAGCTACTCCTTGTTCTCTTGCTGCTAACACATCTGCTGAGCGGCTCCTGCTGTGCCAAGCGTTGGAGCAGGCAAAGAGGGCACTGAATGGACAATGGCTGGCGGGCGAGGGCCAGGAGAGTGGGTTCCAGTCGCCTTCCCCATCTTGCCTCTGTGAAATGAGCAGTGAGGGAGAAGGGGCCGTCCTGGAACATGTTCTCCATGGACACCTGGAAATGGAGAAAGTACTGAACCAACAGATCTGGGGGGACCAGGAGATGGGTAAGGGGGTCCTGGGGGATGAGTCTGAGAGAGGCTGAACCAGACCAGTGGGCAACCTGGGCCTGAGCGAAGCGGGCAGTGTCTCTGGCCAGAGAAGAGGCTGAGCCCCTCATCCACACATGGAGCGGCCCAGGAAAGGCAGGTGGGGCGCCAGTGCCCAGGGGAACTTCAGCCAGATGTCCAGGGTAGCCTGATCTTCCTAATACTGGTCCAGGGTTACTTGGACCTGAAGCCTATCCCCTGATGAACCCTGTCCTTCGCCCCCACCCCCTCTCTCACGGTCCACCAGCCTGATTCCTCAACATCTCAGGAACTCGCCCTCTCCTTCCCCACACTGGCCCCTCTCCCAACCAGGCTAGGACTTTCCTGGAGGACAGCATCTGTCTGCTCACCTTTAAGAGTTTTAGACACAAGCCTGAGCCGACTCTTCCTGGCATAAAGCACCTTAATTCCTCCCAGAGGCTGAGGACAGAGGGTGGTGAGGCTACCTTGTCCCTACCCCATCTCTCCCTAGTCCCACTCCCTGTAGCTTCCACCTCCCTGACCCTCCTCCTCTCTGTCTCTGGGCTTCTGTACAGCCTCTCCTGTAGCTACAGCCCCTTCTCACCACCCTCCCCACTCAACCAAATGACCCTGTTTCTCCTTCAGCTCTCCGCCGGTCAGCTCCTCCAGGACACCCTCCTCACTCTCTGCAAAGTCCTCTATCCTCTATTCTCTCACCAGACACTTAGCCTGAAGTTGCCCTCTGACTTGCTGAGCCCCCAACTGCAATCCCCTGACACTGGGGGTGCTTGGTCAGCCCTAGCAGAGGGCCTCAAAAAATGCTTGTTGATGGACTGATTGTCCTCAGTCTGACTGACTGTTGCCTGAACGTCTTGCCGCCTGACTTTCCTTCTCTCTAGCAGCCACAGCTTGGGGTAAGCTGCAGTGAGGTTCCTGCAGAGAGGATGGGGCAAGAAGCCCAGCAGAAGGGAGAGCATGAACCCCCAACCCGAGACTCACCCCTTTTCTTTTGAATTAGGAATCAAAAAATAACCAGGGCCTTGCGGTGATCGGCCCTTGGTGCCCAGGTCCTGACATCCATGCAGGCAGCTCAGCTGAACTCTCCCCTGCCTTAGACCACTCCTCCTTTCCTTTCCTCCTCCCCTCTTCTCTCTCCTCTTCTTTGTCCCCTCCCTTCCAGCCCCTCTGGCCCTGCCCCAGAGCAGCAGAACACCCAGCTGACAGCTGGACATGCCAGTCCCCACCAGCCCTTCCCCAGAGGGTCAGGTGACCCTTGCCTCCCCAGGCCACGTCAGCCCAGCCCTCCCGGGCAGACCTCGCGCACCAGGGCTCTGGTGGACAGTGAATGCTCCACGCTGGGATGGGCTGTTGCCTGATGCCTGTACGTGGTGGGCACTGAGAGACAAGATTCCTGGGCCCTGCCTTCCACACACTCCCCATGATCTCAGAGGAAGCTCTGGTGAGTGCTGCCTTGTGGGCAGGGACGGGCAGGGCCAGCCTTGCTGAGCCTTTGACAGGGCCTGAGGGGAGAGATGGTCTTGTGTCCACAGGGCCTGACTATACCCTGGGGTCTCATCTCCATTCCAGGCTGGTCAGGAGTCTGCCCCACGGAGGTGCCAGCGTCTTCGTGGAGGTCTGTCCATCTGTGTGCGGCGGGGGTGGGGTAGAGTGTTGGGACAGTTCAGTGAGTATAGGAATTCTGGCATCTGCTCCTCTTTCATCCCTCTCCCTTCTCCCAGGGGAATTCCACCCCTCCCCTTCCAGGGGTGCCTGGAGTCCTCTCGCTTCAGGGTGGACTGGGACTGCAGAGGCAGCTGGGGGGAGGGGCAAGTACAGGGGGCTGCGTTAACCCTTAACAGAGGCAGGTGTCCAAGAAACGTGGGCAGCAGCATCCCCTGGGCCCCGGAACGGCATGTCCTAGCCTAGCAGTCCTAGCTTTCCACGGGAGGGGGCAGGAGGCTGGCACAAGGTTCAATGACGTCAACGTCTACAGCAGCTGCCTGGGGCCTGGGGCCTGGTGCAGGGTGGCAGTAGACCATGGGATGGGGGTCATGGGGGTCGGAGGCATGTCTCCACTAAGTGGTGGTCCCTGATGCCCTGGGCAGTGGTGGAGTCTTGGCCCCCACCCACGACTCTTCTAGGCACCCTAGTGAACCTGAGAACTGAGCTTGCCTTGGGGGCCTTGGGGTCCCTGGGGGCCTTAAACCCCCCATGCCAGGCCTCTTCCACAGGAATTCTGATCCCATGGGGAGGGACTCAGGCTTCTACACTTTTAAAAATCTACCCATTTATTTTTTAACCTTTTATTACGAAAAACTTCAAGCATACAGAAAAAAATAGAGGGAATGATCTCATGAACACTTGTACATCCTGCGCCTGATTTCAGCAGTGGCCCGAGTTTTGTCGTATTTGTTTCATCAAATACGCTACAGCTAGAGTGTTCTGACATCACAGCATGCCTCTCCCCCACCACAAAGTCCCTCAGTACGTCCTCACATAACCCACTGTCCACTAACAAATGAGCAAACTACCCATGAGTGTCTGCATCCTGTCCGCAGTCTCCTTTCCCCAGCTGGCCCCAAATGTCTGTTAGTGTTTTGTTAGAAGAGGATCCAGTCAAAAGGCATTGGGTCAGCAGGTCTCTGAAATCTCTTTCAATTAGGAAGAACCTCTGCCAACCTCCCGACCACCCACCATGGGTGATTTCCTCCACCACTTTGCCTGGCTGAATCGAAGGTGGGGGGTGTCCCAAAGGAGGGTAAGAACATGGCAGGGTCAGACAGCTCTCAGTACAGATAGGGAAGCTGAGGCCCAGAGAGGCAGGCACAGGGAGCCTGAGGCAGAACCAGGTCTCCTGTCCCCTCCTGGGCCACTTTCCTGCATCCCTGCCCCTCAGTGCTCCTGTGGCCTCTGGGGCCCTCCCCGTCTTCGCCCTGCTGCTTCTGGGGGTCACAGGCCAAGCCAAGCCCACCCCTTGGACAACGGCATCTCCTGCTTTCTCCTGCCCTCCACAGAGCACTGAATAAATCCTTCCCAGGCAGAAACCCTGATGGTTGCTGTCTTGTTCACCAGCAGCCACAGGGAACAGCAATAAACTTTATGAGCATCAGGTCCTTCAGGGAAGGAAGCCTGCGCACTGGCTGGGGAGGTGAGGGGTGGGAGCGGGAGCAGGAGGGGCGTGTTGGCCCACGGGCTGCAGTTGCAATGCGTTACCTCAATACTAGTTACTGCAACTCATCCAGGGCTGGGAGGCCCAGCTGGCAGTTGAGAGGGCTCACCCACCCACTAGGGTGCCACGGCCTGGGTGGGATGGACAAATGGGGTGGAGATCGCTGGAGACCCCGTCCTGCTCTGCCCAGATGGGCTCTCAAGTGCCCCACCGCCCCCAGCCCATTTCCACCCCCTCCCCCTCAGCCCCTGACCCTGGTTAAGCAGCGGAGGGGGAGGGCAAGAGGAGATGTTATAGAACGTTATGGGGAGAATCCAACCTCAATGATGGCTTCTGAGCTTTTCAAAAACCCCCTGCCTGGTGGAGGCAGAACTTCAGCTGCTGTTGGGGCTCTCTGGGACAGGTCTGGGCAAAGCCAGGCAAACCTAGGGCAGTTCCAAGAATGTGTCCCCCAGTCGCTGGGCGAGGAGGTGGGTGCTGGCTTTAGTTTTCTGTTAATCCCTCTCAGGCATTTGGAGCCTCAACGTGTGCGCTGCTGCCCTCTGCTGGGGAAAGACCTTGCCTGCATTCTCCCTCAGCCACACACTCCCAAACACGCACAAGCATTCACATGTGCTCGCACAAACATGCAAACACACACACGCATACACACTCCGTCCCATTATTGTGTTTTGACCTTAAAGAGCTGTTCCATCTTGCAACCATAAAACCGCCATGCTAACCACTGGCAACACCTTGCATCTGCGGCTCACAGGCCTCTTGCACAAGACAGGTGGTGGCTGGTCAAATTACTTAGAGGAAGGCGGCAGGTGTGGGGCAGGGTGTTGGAGGCTGGGAAATGTGTAGGCAGATCTGGGTGTTTAGCAACATCCAAGATCCTGGGTGCAGCTTCAAGAGGCAAAGTCCGGAGGAGACAAGCATGCCTAGGAGTGGCTGTCAGAGCAGTTGCTAACCATGGCTGAGGAGCTGCGTGTCCAGGGGTCAGGATCTATTAGGGGGCCAAGAGGGAGAAGCCCTCGCAGCCTCTGCCTCCTGCAGAGCAGCCCTTCCAGTGGCACTCGACTTCGTGAGTCATCTTTCCCCCATATTTCTCCCACCTTGACAGCAAGATCAGAACATTGTTGGTGCTGCTAAGTACATTTGTCAGTGGCTGAAGGGCTTCTAAACTAATAATCGCTGTATTAAAATCGTATTTGGTCCTCAAGCTGGAGAAACATTGCGAGATTTTAAATGTTAAGAAAAAAGAAGAAAAAAAACCCTCTCAAAGGATATAGATAGAAATAAGTTTCTATGACTGAGGAATATGAAGTATTGCTCTGTGATTCTAGAAACCAAGCCTTCCCCAGGAAACAGATGATCTCCTAAGCCACATATTTCAGCCACGGCTGGGAAAGTGATGTGTGAAGTCCCCCAGCACCAGGTATTGATCCCACCGAGCCAGGGAGCCACACGGATGGAGGGCGCACCATCCTACAGCCCTTGAGTCATTTTTAGAATGGATTTTAAAACTCCATTTTTCCCCCTGGAAAATAAGCTTGTACCTTCCAACCTGGATAGCCCCAGATGATGCACGACCCCTCAGCTATGTGAGAAACTCCAAATTTCTCCTGCCCATTACAACCTAAGCGGTTTTAAATGGTTTTTGGGTCCTCTCATCTCTAATAGATTAAAAAATGCTCCCTTGGGCATCACAAAGACATTGAATAGTACTTGTACCAAACCTCTGGCTCTGAGAGGCCTGTGAAATGTAAGTTAGAGCTTCAGAGGTGAGAGGGCAGGCCATAAACCATGCTGCTTTGCCGCCTGCCACATTTTATATTATAGTTTTCTTTTGCTACAAGCTGTTTCTTAATTATCTTCTACCCAGAAAGCCCTCTCTCCACCACATGGCTAAGATTTATCGGGATGTGGTCCCGAAGGCTTCAGCACCTTGGTGATCTCAGGGGACCACCTCCCTGCACTGAGCTGGGGCCCAGGCCAACATCTCCTCTGGTTGGCCAGGCTAGGCTCACTCTCCGTCCCCCTCCAATGCTGGCTGCCTCTGCAGGCGCCCTGGTGCTGCAGCACTGGCAAGGCCAGCCCAGCACTCCCGCATCCTCCTCCTCCACACAACCCTCCCCTCCAGCCATCGCCTCCCACCCTGTCCTTGCCCTTCCCTATTGCTCCTTGTACACACGCTCCCTGAAGCAGGCACTCCCCCAAGCTCCCCAAGACTGAGCCAACATCTCCCCTCCTCCCGGACTCCTTCTCAGACCCCTCAAACCACCCTGATCTCAGCCAGGAGCAATACCTCTCCTAACCTCTTCTCTAGGACCCATTTGTCAACACAGTTTTTTCCCTACCAGTCCCTATGCAATCCTCATTACACTCTTAGGATCTGTTGATTGAGAAACAGTGATGATGACAAAAACTACTAGGAATTCAATAATGCCTTTAAATGAATTTGTATTTTGTTAATTACCAACACATTTACATACATTTGAGGATTATCATGCCTCTAGAGGATTACTTCCCTACTCTGCAGACTGTTGTGGTGAGGATTTGGGTAAGGTCTTGGTGGGCCCCCGGGTGACAGCCCTCACCCAGGGCCCTAAGAATCCACACTGCCAAGCGCTTCGTTAGGTGCTGCCACCAGCAGCATGATGCCCCTGGGTGTGCGGCCCTTGCTGCCCAGCCAGGTGCAGCTTCTGAAAGGCTCCCTATCCTGACACAGGTTACTGAGAAAAACAGCATAAAGAGGGCCCCAGACATCACCCTGGCCCTAAGTGCCTGACTTGGGTCTTGGTCCTGGGTCTCTGAGACTCCCAGAGACAGCCAGAGCAACTCAGCAGCCACTCCCCATCCAAGGGGACTGCACATGGTCAGAATGGGCATCGACTTTAGAATGAGAAAGACTCGTCATGGCGGAGTCCCAGGACTAGTGCCTGCTAGCTCTGGACCCCGGGAAAACTCTGCAACCATTCTGACCCTCAGTGTCACCATCTGAAAATTCTCATCTGGAGAAACAGAGGTGTGACTGTAAAGTCAGGGGTCCAGAGTTGACCCTTAGGAGTGGCAATGACATAGGATATGTTTGTGCAAGGAACGATTTGAGTACCTGACTCAAGTGAAGTTGCTTTCTTTTTCTTTTTTTTTGAGATGGAGTCTCGCTCTATTGCCCAGGCTGGAGTGCAATGGCATGATCTTGGCTCATGGCAACCTCCACCTCCTGGATTCAAGCAATTCCCCTGCCTCAGCCTCCCGAGTAGCTGGGATTACAGGCACGTGCCACCACACCCGGCTACTTTTAAAAATATTTTTAGTAGAGACAGGGTTTCACCATGTTGGCTAGGCTAGTCTCGAACTCCTGGCTTCAAGTGATTCACCCGCCTTGGCCTCCCATAGCACTGGGATTACAGGTGTGAGCCACTGCACCAGGTGAAGTGAAGTTGCTTTCAACTTAAGAGCCCCACACTGGGTGCCTGGCTGTGAGTCAGTGCATCAGGCAGGATGGACTAGCTCCTGCTGCATAACAAGCCACCCCCAAATCTTGGTGACTTCACAGAGTGAAGATTTATTTCCATAATGCTATATATCCAGTATGTACAGTCACTTAGGGACCCTGCTGATAGAGGCCACACCTCAGCATGTGCTTCCAAGATCACCATGGCCAGGGAAAGAGAATGGGGGGACCATCTCTTGAAGTTCCCGCCCAGAAGTAACACATGGCACCCATCCACGTGATGCTGGCGAAAGCAAATCACGTGGGCCACGCTTACCTTCAAAGCTGCAATCATACCATGTTCCCACAGGGAAAAACAGAATGTTGTGAACAGCCCTGACAATGGCCACAGTCAGCCAGTCTATTTGCAGATATAAGAAGCCAACAGGCTTTGATAAGATATAGTCCATGACTAATCTATTCCTATTTTGAACCCCTACAAGTTTGATTTGTGGTTTCGTCTGCCACCTTCCCTAAAATGGGAGTGTGAGTCCTAAAAGAGATGCATCTTCTGTAATGTTAATGAACTCAGATTTAGCATGTGGAAAGTGCTTGTAACGTACAAAGACTCTCCGGAAATAAAACTGTGCCGACGGGTTGTGACAAGTTATGATGCCCTTATCCGCCTCGGGTTGATGGGTGGCAGCTGTCATCGTGTCTGGCATCAGCGAGGTCTTGGGGTCTTAGAATCACTGGTCATCTGTCTCCATTCTGGAAGCCAAACCCACTCACGGCCCTGCTATCAGTGACCCTCTTTTCAGACTGGGGAATGTCTCACGGGCTAGCACGGCTGGCTGTCACTCAGGCCCCGTGGGGCTGCGGAGCCGGGTCTGTACTGGCACAGACAGCCCAGGGCCTCATTTAACAACCAGCTTGGTGGCTGTGCCCCATCAGCAGAAATTAGCCCTTGAGTCTCCTGGAGTGAGGCCCAGCGTTACTTCATTCAGGACATGATGCAACAACAGGGCAGGAGGATACAGAGACCTGGGGCCATCTGTCCACTTCCTGGTGGTGGCAGGGGGTTGGGCAACCTTTAAGTTGAGCTCTTCTGGCTAGGGGCATCTCACCCTCTTCCCTGCCTCACTCTTACTCCCCCTATACCCCCACAAGGAGCCCTACGGAAGGATGCTGGGCAAGGGGTCTGAACTGCAGGGATGTGGGAGGAGATGTGGGCTGGAGAGGACAACTGTCTCCCTTCAAAGCACTAAAGAGAGCCAAGGATATTTGGCAGCAGGCGCCTCACCTGCCATCCAGCACCCAAGCTGACTCATGGGAGTCGGTCCTGAGAATAACCCAGGCAGTGACAGACCCCGTGTGGTGGCAATGCTTGGAAGGAAGACTCCACAAAGGAGTGTCTGCACTTTGTCATCGGAGCATCACAAGGCTGTGGCAGAGGGCCACAAGCCAAGCCTCAGAGCGCTTCTCCGGTTCATCTCAGGCCTCAGCAAGCTCCGGGGGTGCCTAGAGTAGACCCTGGGCTTCTGACCCTTGCCCAAGGCTCTTAGGAAACAGAACAGGCCCAGGGCGCTGTGGCAGAAGTGCCTGCATGTGGCAAAAGGAAGGTCTGGGCTGAGAAAGGTCCTGCCAACTTGAATGATTTAATTGGGACTTGCCCGTGAGGAATGGGAAAAACAGGAGCCTTCCCCAGCTCAATCCCACAGAGCTGGAGGCCACACACAAAGGCAGAAACAGATAAAGAACCCTAGTCTTCCTTGGGAACCTGAGGTCAGCATCAGTGCCAAGGGGAAGCCACAGACTGCCTTCCCGAGCAGCGGCGAAACCTACGCCGCCCAGCCCCAGCTGAAGCTCCAGGGGCAGACGCCGCTGCTCCTCCTGTCTCCTGCCCCTTCCCACCAACCTGTGTCCGAATTGCAGACCACACAGCTCAGGAGCGGAGGCCCGGCAGACGTCACCTAATCTACATCCTAGGCTGACCCTCAAGAGGCAGGGCCTCAGTTTCCCCAGCCACCAAGTCCAGGTTTTTTTTCACAGGCTGGCTACCTGGTAGACAATCGCTGCCAATCCGTCCAGGTCCAGCGCAGGGGAGTTTGCACTGCTGTGCCACAGGCTGTGCTGAAGGCCCAGGGGTCTTCCCTGCTCACACTGTGCTCTCTGAGGAGGTACAGCCAGGGCTCCTGAGAACATCTGAGATCAGAGGGGAAGATTGCAGCAGGAACCAGTTCCCTGCTGGGAATGACAGCACCTCTCAGGTCTCACTGACACCCCCAGCCAGGAGGCTGTGGGAAGGTCGATACCAACCCTTGCTCTAGGTGGGCCTCCTGCCTGATCCCTTGTGGTGGTTTCTGCAGAGGTGGGAGAGAGATGTGCTCCCCTCTCCAGCCCACCCACTCCTAGCACATGAACTGAATGTCATCAAGTGGGATGGGGGACAGGCCAAGGGGGGACACCAGGCCTGGGAGACAGGAAAACCTGTCCCAGCACCACCAGTGACTTATAGGTGACTTTGGCCAAGTCCCGGCCTTCTTGTGGCTCAATTTCCTGAAGTTTGACGTCTATAAACAACAACCCTCAGCCCCTTGCAGTGTGGCCAGGGAGCACACTCTGGGGCTACCATGCCTGGGTTCAAATCCCTGCTCTTCCCATACTAGCCAGGTGCAGATAGGGAAGCTACTTAACCTCTCTGTGCCTCCGTTTTCTCATCAATAAAACGGGGCTGGTAACAGGAATTGCCTCACAGGGTTACTATGGGTTGTAAGGCTTAAACGCGTTACTCTATACAAAGCACTAGAACAAGGCCACAGCAAGCGCCATATGCATGTAAACATTTATTGCCATTATTTCCTTGCCACAGCTTGCCACGGTGACGTCCATGTCCTTAGAGCTCTTTGGGGAGGTGAGCCGGGAAAAGACGAGGGGCGTGGACTTCCCAGTGCAGCAGCAGGAGGCCCAGGTGTGATTTGGCTGGGATGAGGCTGTGGAGCTGGGCTGGTATCCGCTGAGGCCAGGCCTGGCTAGTGAGGGGCCAGCCCTGGGGATACAAGTGTGCGGGGCGGGAGCCTTGCTCCTTCCAGGAGGGGCTATAAATGAACTTTACAGACTAGCTGTCCCTGTGGTCACCAGAAGTACCTCTGCCTGGGGACAGGTCAGCTGGCAAAGGTCGACATGCCAGCAAGCCCAGCGAGAGGGGAGGCATCAGGCTGCCTCAGCTTCTCTGCTCTACTCCTTCTTGCCTTCTCCAAATTTGCAAGTAGGATTGGGTTTACAAGCAACTGGCATATCCTGTCCCATAACCAAAGGGTTAGCAAACTGAAGTTACCAGCTTTTTTGTGGGCCAATTTTCCTCTGTGTCCAGATACCTGTCACCAACTTCTTTTCTCAGGTCCTGAAACAGCCTCCCAATGGGGCTCACCTCTGTGCCACACTAGAGCAGAGCTGAAGAATGCCTAGGCTGGAGTCTCAGGCCCAGCCCCCTCACCATCAGGCCTCCATCCTCCCACCCCAGCAGCCCCAGTTCACCCAGTCACTCTAGCCACGCAGCCAGTCACAGAAGCCTCACCCCTCATCCTACATACCAGCCTGAAGCCACACTCCTTCTCCCTCCTATAGCGGCACTTTTGGCCTATAGGGCAGTAGCCAATGTGGAAGAGGCCCAGCGTTAGGGAATGAACAGGCTGTGTTGAGGTTTTCAATGCCCGAGTGAGGTAGAGGTCCAGGCGGCTGGCAGGAGCCTCTCTGAGCCAGAGGCCTGGACAGATTGATGGGCACTGCTGTGCATGAATCCAGCCGGCTGTGCCTGTGGCCTGGACTGAAGGTCAATTAGAGGGTTAATCTTGCCCAGCACTGCCCAGCCTGGTGGCATCCATGACCAGGAGTCCAGCAGAGGGAGAGAGTATTAATAACTTGGGGGTGACGGGCACCACTGTGGGAATGTGCTCTCAGGACAGGACGAACAGGGCTGGAAAAGCCTCCCCTTGCAGTGTCTCCTTGGCACTCTCCTGAGACAAAGTCAGGACATCTTTAGGGGCTGTGTTTCCAACCCAGAGCGCCAGCTTTTGCCTGAGACCCATAGGCTCACCCTCAGGGAGGGTAAGAGGAGCGGGATGGGGAGGAGGGGGCCAGGCCTAGAGAAGAGCAGGCCCCGGCTTTACTTCCCACTCTCCTGGCCAGCTGCAACCCTGCGCATGGTACTGTAGGCCTCACTGTCCTCATTTGCAAAGTGGCTTGCCTGTCCTACAACCCAGAGCTGTGAGGAAAATAGGACCAGCATGGCAATAATGCTAGAAATAATGATCACATTTATTGACTGCTTTGCTCTGGGTACTGGGCTGTCCTTTCCACGGGCCTTATCTCAACTATGTCCCTAACTCCATGAGGTGGGTATCATTATTATCCTGTTCTACAGAGTGAGAAGGAGAAACTGAGGCCCAGAAAGGTTCAGTAACTTGTCCAAGGTCCCACAGCAATTATGTCACGGTGCCATGACGTAAATCAATGATGCACACCCATGCTGTACAAAAATAAAGCACTCCTGGCCAGGTGCGATGGCTCACGCCTGTGATCCCAGCACTATGGGAGGCCGAGGAGGGTGGATCACCTGAGGTCAGGAGTTCGAGACCAGCCTGGCCAACATGGTGAAACCCTGTCTCTACTAAAAAATACAAAAATTAGCCGGATGTGGTGGTGGGCGCCTGTAATCCCAGCTGCTTGGGAGGCTGAGGCAGGAGAATCGCTTGAACCCAGGAGGCAAAAGTTGCAGTGAGCCGAGATCACACCACTGCACTCCAGCCTGGGCGACAGAATGAGATTCTGTCTCTAAATAAATAAATAAATAAATAAAGCAAGCAAGGAAGCACTCCTGTACCCGTAATCCCCTGCGAGACAGTGAGAGCCCCAGTAGCAGTGGCTCAGCTTGCTTCTTGTTGGGCCTGGGATGAGTGTTCCCAGATGAAGGCAGGCAATGTGACAGGTGAAGTTAAGATACCGTCTCTGCACCCTCAAAGCTTAGTGTGTTGCCTGAATTTTTTTAAAGTTTTAATATTTAAATTCAAAAAGTACAAAACATTATTTAAAGTCTCTGGCTGGGCACAGTGGCTCATGCCCATAATCCTAGCACTTGGGAGGCCAAAGTGGGTGGATCACTTGAGCTCAGGAGTTTGAGACCAGCCTGGGAAACATGGTGAGACTCCATTTCTACAAAAAGTATAAAATTAGTTGGGCATGCTGGCACACACCTGTAGTCCCAGCTACTTGGAGGTTGAGGAGGGAGGATCACTTGAGCCCAGGAGGTCAAGGCTGCAGAGTCCAGGAGGTCAAGGCTGCGGTGAGCCAAGATCATGCCACTGCATTCCAGCCTGGGCGACAGAGCAAGACCTCATCTTGAATAAATAAATAAAGTCTCCTTCTCATCCCTGCTCCATGGAGGCAACCACTGTAACTGGTTTCTCATGACAGATTATTCCAGAAGTAATTGATGGATATTCACAGTCTTGTTTAAGGTACCAGTGAGGAACCTGTTCTGGGGTCAAGGCTGTGTGGGCTCGTCTAAGCACTGCCCTGCCCCAGCCACCACCTCCCTCATCTAACTTCCACCTTCCTCCCCTGCTTTCCAGAGGCCCCGCTGAGAACCCACAGACAGGAGGACGACTATGCTATGACAGCAATAAAGGCCAAGAAGGAGAAAGTTGAGGACCGCTGACAGCCTGTGTGCTGCTGGGAGCTGCCCGTTCTACTTCACACCTTCCTCTAGCAAACTGTGCAGGGACCCCACCACCACCACCGTGTGTCACCATGGTTGTGCAAAACAGCGCAGATGCCGGGGACATGAGGGCAGGCGTGCAGCTGGAGCCCTTCCTACACCAGGTTGGGGGGCACATGAGCGTGATGAAGTACGACGAGCATACGGTGTGCAAGCCCCTCATCTCCCGGGAGCAGAGGTTCTATGAATCCCTGCCGCTGGCCATGAAGCAGTTCACCCCACAGTACAAAGGTGAGTGCCTGGGCAGCCAGGCCACGTCTGGGTGCCGCCACATGGGGGTCGGCTCATCCAATGCACCCACTGCATCCTCCTGTGCCGTGGGTGTGTATAAGGGTTGCCATGGAGACGCGCCCCTCTCCCAGCGGGGCTGGCCTTCGCTGTCCTAGTTTCTCTGGACTCTTCAAGCCTCCAGGTCTAGAGTGTAATGCCGTCTGGCTTCCTTATAAATTAGCTCAAGCCACCAGGCTTCAAGGGATGGAGAAAATAAAACACCCTGGTCCCACCCGGTCTCCATGGGGGCATTCTGGTCTGTGCCTTCCGGGTGCCATAGCCAGCCATCTGATGCTGGCTGTAAACACAGGGCAAAGTGGGGCCTCCTTAACCTCCCCTTGAAAGCCAAGGAGGATGGCAGGACCCTCAGGCCTGGGACAGGGCTTGGGGATGCTGGGATGTGGCTTGCTTGGGAAGCCAGAACTGCCACCCTCACCCAGGAAGAGGCAAAGCCAGGGATACGGGTTGCTGCTTGTGTGTAGCTGGGAAACTTCTGCATGGGGCAGCATGTGTCCTCGATCTGAGCACAAGGTGGGTTCTGGGGAAAGAAAGTGGGTGGGGAGGGTGCTGCCTCCAGGCAGGGGTCAGGCTCCCCAGGACAGGGTGATTTGTCCACACTCAGCCTTCTGAAAGTGAAGCTGACAGGGCTCAGCCACACTCTGCCATGTAGTCGGCCCCAGCAGTGAGGTGATTGCTCAGAGAAATAACCTCTTTAGAGGACTGTAGACCCCATGACTGCAAGCTGCTGCCCTCGTCAAAGTGTTGATGGTGAAGGTGACAATAATATCCAAATAAGTCAGTCAAAAACACATTTGCATTTCAATGATCAAGATAACTGGGAAGGATGGGGCCTGGTGTTTCTCAAGTGCAAACTGGCCTGGGAAACCAACTTCACCAGAATCCAGTGTGTATGTGCACAAGGCTGCACAGGTCCCCACGCCCCATGCCAGACATGTGAATCAGAATCCCTGGGTCTTGGGGTGAGGGTCAGGAATTCTCTCTCTTTTTTTTTTTTGAAACAGTTTCGGTCTTGTTGCCCAGGCTGGAGTGCAATGGCGCGATCTCAGCTCATTGCAACCTCCGCCTCCCAGCTTCAAGCAATTCTCTTGCCTCAGCCTTCGGAGTAGCTGGGATTACAGGCACCTGCCACCATGCCCAGCTAATTTATGGGGTTTCTCCATGGTGGTCAGGTTGGTCTCGAACTCCCAACCTCAGGTGATCCACCCACCTCAGCCTTCCAAAGTGTTGGGATTACGGGTGTGAGCCACTGCGCCCAGCCAGGAATTCTTAATTAGCATGGTCAAGACCTAATGCCAGTAGGGGGACCAGGGCCTGGAGCCTTGAGCATTGCATCCAAGCACTGTTTCACACATGCCTGGACTTCAGGCCAGCCTGCCACTCCTGAGAGTCTAAGACAAGACTGATCAGCGTCACACATGGAGAGACAGGGGAAGATGGTCCATGGGCCGCCTGTGTGGGCCTCCCTCTCCCTGGGGTCTTCCCAGCCCGCAGGCTGGTGTTGCCTGGCTGGTTGTGGAGTCACTTCCCATCTTGTCAGAGCACACACTGGAATTAATGTCTGTTCCTTCACAACTAAACTTAGCCTAGCAGAGGGGTGGCAGGATCGTGTGTAGGGTGGCCTCCTGCCAGCACCATTTCACGCTTGCTCCACACAGCTCTGGGGCTGAGATGGATGCCGGGCAGCCGCAAGCTAAATGGGAGAGGCAGAGAGGTTGGCCTGGCCTTCAGGAGGTCATCCTCATCCCCTCCTCTGCCCTGAGGTCTGGCTCCTGACTGTGGGCTCTTGGCCACATGGGCCTGCTCCACTCAGCTACACTGTTACTAAAGGGGTGAACTCGGGTGTCAGTGCTCAGGGGTCATCTAGCCCAAGGAGGGAGGGGGACTGACTTGCCCAGGGTCATTCAGCGAGGGCCTCAGGTCAGGGGCACCTGAATCCCCACAAGGCTGCCACAAGGGTCTCCCTTTTCTCCGCTATAGGAACAGTCCTCACTGAGAAGGGTCATTTCTGAAGTGGCCACCACATGCCACAGACTGCGTGTTTTCTCTTCTCACCGCCCTGCACCATGATGGCGTCAGGGAGGATGATGGGCAGGGACGCCACTCCAGAGGGCAGTCTCTTGGGTCAGAGCTCGCCCGGGACCTTTGCTGGGCTCTGCAGGCGTGACGGTGCCCTGGGGCTGCACCCCTCTCCTCCTAGGCTGCCGGTCAGCACTGGGCAATGAGGATGTACTCGTAGGTCCAGTTGGTTAACAGTTGACCCGGTTGACCCGATTCGTATTACAGACCGCAGCAAGTAAATGCTCTCATAAACTTAAAAATAAATACACGATAGAATATTCACGGAGGCTCAGGAAGCTACTAGGCCAAACCAAAATTGCTGAGATGCTCTGGGCATGCCAGTTGTGGCAGTAAGCTCTCTCGTCTGTCCAGCTGGCATGGTCTCGGGTCGAGATGCATGGGGAGGGCTGGGCAGGCCTCCTGCCCAGGGCAGGCAACTGGAGACTGTTTGTAAGGGGGTTATCTGTTTGGGGTCCCCGACTTCAGAGGGAAGGGCTGCGCTGAGCCACAGAGGGGTGTGAGAGGGAAAGACAGACAAGAGCTGGAGACAGACACAGCCCGTCAGAGGCACGTAGAAAGACTGAGAGTCTGAGATGCAGAGCCTGGCTGTGTAACTCTGACAACATGAGAAATGGAAATGACTTTTGGATTTTATTGGTTTTGGGTTATTTGCACCTCTGCTCTCCTCCATTTACTCAGACACTCAGAACTGATGAGATCAGACAAGGGCTGGAGCCTGGAGAAGCGGGTGAAGGTCACGCTTCCTGTCCCTCCAGGAAGGCCTCCTGGGCCTGGGGCTCCCAAGACTATGGTTTCCGGCAGACCTGTCACCATAGCGTCACATGTGGCAAGGCCAGGGGAGTGCTGGAGGGCAGCGTGAATTTTCCAAGACCCAAAAGGGTTCTGCACAGGACCAGCACACCAGGCTCCCCAGGCAGCTGGGAGGCCGCGGGGCTCCCCAGGACCTGCAAGAGGCTGGCAGCTCTCCCCCCTTCTCACACCTGGAAGGATGGGCTCGGGACAGGCATTGGTTTGGCCTGGGCTCCCAGCTCTCAGTGCTGATGACCCTCCCCTCAGGGAGGAATCACGGCCTCTCTGTTCTCTCCTATGGAACAGAATGACCAGAACAAACATGACGGGGGACACAGCAGGAGTGTCCCTAATGCAAACTCAGGGTAAACATAGCGTGACAACACCAGACCCTCCGGAACAGCCTGTCCCTTCCTCCATCCCCACGTCTGGCATGGCCTCCCAGAGCTCCATCCCACACCGACCGTGTGCCCTTGGGCAGGTTATCCCATCTCTCTGAGCCTCGGCGCCCACCGTCAACACTCTTACAGGCGTACTGTGACTTAGCGGTAGCAAGGGAAAAGCAGTAACATGCCACCCAGCAGGTGGAAGACAGGATGGCTATGACGATCTGTGATTCCTTCCTCAACCTGCCATCAGCCCCTGTCTCATGAGCAGGACAGCGACAGTGGGCTTGGCCTAGGGGTGAACGCTAGTGGCAGGTGAATGGTAAAATGCCAGGTTCAGGGACAGCGTTATGGTTATCATCATGACAACTTCACAGGACACGGGAGCCTGGGATGGCGTAAGGAAAGGCAGCACCTTTTAGGAGATGGAGAGGACTGAATGTCACTCTCAGGCTGCAAAATTAGGGCACTGGGAATCTGAGATGACAGGACTGGCCCAGGGAGACCGCTGAGCTAGGCACAGGCAGCTCTGGAGAGCGACTTGCTGAATTATAGAGCAGCCCTGAAAATGAGTGTCCACGCTGACCAGCCCAGGAGGGCCCGGCAGCAATGCAAGCTGGGAGATCAGCCGCCTTCACGGCTGGCTCAGCAGAAATTGCCACTTACTCTGAGCAGGTGACCATGTGGCTGGGGGGAGAAATAAATACCTTAGAGGACATACAAACATGCAGCCTACCCTCTCTTGGTCAGGGCCCAGCAGAAAACAAAAGTCACACTCAAAGGAGGTTAAATGAAGAAAACCTTAAAAAGGAACCATTTGGCAGGGTGCAGTGGCTCACATCTGTAATCCCAGCACTTTGGGAGGCCAGGGCGGGTGGATCACAAAGTCAGGAGTTTGAGGTCAGCCTGGCCAAGATGGTGAAACCCCATCTCCACTAAAAATACAAAAATTAGCCAGGCGTGGTAGCTGGTGCCTGTAATCCCAGCTACTCGGGAGGCTGAGGCAGAAGAATGGCGTGAACCCAGGAGGCTGAGGTTGCAGTGAGCCGAGATCACGCCACCGCACTCTAGCATGGGTGATAGAGCAAGACTCCGTCTCAAAAAAATAAATAAATAAATAAATAAGAACTGTTTGCAGAAATATATGCAGGATTCAGGGGAACAACCAGGGACTGGGGGGACCCAGAGACCAGCAACACTGGAAAGCTGTCACCACCCCAGGCCAGGAGGGCCACAGAGGAACACAGCAGGGTATGAACACAGTGAAGAGTGGTGGGAACCAGTGGAATAAACGCTCAACCTTTCTCCTCCCACCCTTCCATCTCCTGCCAGTGCCCCCCACTGGCAAATCCACTGAGAAACTGGAGAGCAAGGGAGCCACTGGTATACTCCATCAGGTCACTCCTTCAGCACATAGCAGGACAGAGGGGGTGCAGAGTGTGCTGGTGAGGGCAGGCGCAGAGAGGATGAGCGCATCAGCTGCAGGAGAGAGGACATGTATTCTCACCTCTGCTTCTCCCAAAACCACAAGGGTGGCCATCTCCTGTGCTACCACCAAGACTCTGGCGAGGCCAGGCACCACTGGAAGCCAAACTCCACGGAGGAAGGCCTGGGCTCTGTCACCACCAGAGGAAGGACACTAAAGGGTGGCTGCAGGGCTGCTAATGTGCCTGCCACAGCTAATTACCCAAGCCTGGCCAATGCCCAGGAGGATGCCCCTTAGCGTGTAGGGTAAAGGGACTTCAGACACTCTTCACTTTCACAACCAGTGTTTTTTTGTGCCTCAATGACCAACACCGATGGTAGGATGTAACACAGTTGGGGAAACCTCACAAGGCTTGTTTCATCAAAGAACCATGTTCCACCAATAATCTTCACGTGCAGATGCGTCTAACCAGAGGAAATGGCCGGCCATCAGCTCAAGGGCAGACAGATGGGGGGAGGGCGACTGAAGGGGCGACAGGGAGCCCCGAGCCCTGGAAGGCTGTGAGAGGAAGGCTTCCTAGAAGAAGCAGGTCCGATAAAGATACATGGGAAGGAGAGGAGGGGTCATCAGGAGGCAGAGGGCGCGGAGGAGGGATGGGATGGGCCCAACTTCCCTCACTGGCACTCTGAGGTGGGAGGCCCCTTCACAGAGGACCAGTTCCAAGGCCCCCAGGTCGGGCAAAGCTGGCTTGGCTGTGGCGTGACTGGGAGGTGCAACTGTGCACAGAGGAACTGGAATGCGAGGACAAAATGTGCGGAGTTGACTTTGTTTAAAGCGCAAAGGGGCAGGGAAGTGCGATAAAGCAAAGGATGTGTCAAGATCAGCCCAAGGCTATTTTCTCCAAGCTCTGGGGCTCATTCTGGGACAGCATCGGTTCAGGCAAAACCAGGCCAGTCCCAGAGCTCTTCCTTGAGAGAGGAGCTGGGGAACGGGGGAGGTGGACCTGGACCATTAAGCTAAATTCCCAACCTGTCATTGCTCCTGCATATCCGCATGGTGGCCCTCTCACCTGGCTCCCCCCCTCCCCTTCCCTGTGTGTTTGCAGGCACCATCACAGTGCACCTCTGGAAAGACAGCACAGGCCATCTCAGCTTGGTTGCCAACCCAGTGAAGGAGAGCCGGGAGCCCTTCAAGGTCTCCACAGAGTCGGCGGCAATGGCCATCTGGCAGACGCTCCAGCAGACCACCGGCAGCAGTGGCAGCGCCTGCGCCCTTGCCCAGTGGCCGCACGCCCAGCTGGCACGCTCACCCAAGGAGAGGTGAGGCCACTGGGCAGGATGACAGAAACCCTGTCCCTCAGCAGGGACCGGCACTGCTCCCACCTGTGCCCAAGGCCAACCACTCCCCATTAGGGCTGGTGCTGAGAAAATGAGAAATTCAGATGAATGCTCTGTCTAGAATAACCAATGTGACCAAAGAAAGGAATGGATTTTCTTTATGCCACTCCTAGAAGGGAGGATTATGATGCATTTTATCTCAGAAGTTGATGCACAGGCTGAGTTCTCCACTGAGTAGGTATCCGGTACATATTTGTTTAATTAGATACCTGTTTCACTGAGACCATGAAGTGTCTCTGGGGAGGAAATGTACAGAACAGAAACCCTAGAACAGTGTATGTAGAGGAAAAGTGTGGCTAATTGCTCTCAGAAATCATCTCTTTCCCTAGCAGTTGGAAGGGGCCAGAAGGGAGGTCAATGTTGTGCTCAGAGGGTCCCTGGAGATGCAGCAGGCTCAGGTGCCTGAGGTCCCTACCAAAACCTTTGACAATGTCAGCTGACCTTTCTCAGGTGAAAAGGCTCCCCCGGGGCTTTTTAAAACATTTATGGGAAACAAAAGGGAGCTAATACAATGAAAATGCCTCCCTTCCCAAGGAGTGCCACAGATCTCATTAAGCCTCTGGGCTTGGAGTCAGGAAGCAGGCCATTATCTCCATGTCACAGATGGCCACGCCAAGATGCCCAGAGGGCAGGAGGAAAGGACCTGCCACAGTCCGCACTCCCGCAGCCCCCACCCCACCCCTGTGCCCTTCTGAGGTCTCAGGGAGGTGATGGCGGGAGGTGATGGCCTGCCTGCTGGATTATCAGAGTCCAACCCCAGGCTTGTGATTCCGGTTAGGGCCACTGCCCCCTTAGTGTGTCGCCTCAATAGTAAGACCATTAATAATCCAGATCACTTGCAAGTGAGTTCAAATCACCTCAGTCCTCTGAGGGGGCAACATGTTCTAGTAAGTTCTCCAGGGTTTGGAGAAGCCACTTGAGGGCTACAGTGTGGTGAAATCTGGCCCCAGGACCTGAGTTGGGCAGGGAAGTTGCCCCAGCCTGATGAGGGCCACCCTGGAGAGCAGCTGGGACCACCCTGTCAGAGCCTGTCTCAGAGAGCCCAGTCAGCCACAGGCAGCAGCGCTCTTCCCCAGACCTCTGTTCTGACTGTCCTGTGCTCCCCTCCGCCGCAGCCCGGCCAAGGCTCTCCTGAGGTCCGAGACCCACCTCAACGCTCCAGCCTCCTCGCTGGCGGAAGACACTAATAGGAACCAGGTCGAGAGGAAGAGCTTCAACCCATGGGGCCTGCACTGCCACCAGGCCCACCTGACCCGCCTGTGCTCCGAGTACCCAGAGAACAAGCGGCATCGTATCCTTGCCATCCCCCTCACGTGTAGTCCCAAGGGCAGGGGGATAGAGAGACACAGAGGGGCAGAGGTGAGTAGAGGAAACACACACAGACACGGGGCCAGCGGAGGGTGGGCAGGGAGAGACAGATGTGAGGGACAGCTGGAAGGCACAAGCCCTCCAACCCAGGTCCTAGAAGAAATCAGGTGCCTCCAAAAGAACAACTAGACAGTATGGGGAAGGCAGATGGAATTACACTGAGCGCAGTGCCCTTGGGGGGCCCTGGCTGTGTCTTGGCCACTTGGCAGTAAAGATGGGTTAGGATGGGAGTGTCTGTGGTCAGACAGGAATGCTGAATGCCATACTGGGTGGGGGCAGCAGGGGGCTCAGAGAGCTGGATGAGTCCCCAGCCCCAACCTCCCTTCCATCCCTCCAAATTCTACCTGCAGGCGACTTCCCATGGGGCCCACACAGTGAGAGGGAAGTGTGGCTCCTCCATTAGGGGAGTGTCTATGGGGTGGACTACGGGATGAGGTAAGTGCCTCTCCCCTACTTTTTCAGGGAGAAAATTTAGGTTTGAAATGCCCCTTCGTCACCACTGCTGTGCTCCTTCCCGCAAATGGGTGGCTGGTTTCATAGTATTTACCAAGACACATCTGCAATCATAATCCCTAAGAAGCTTTTGCAGGATAATTACTCCACTGAAATTAATATTCCTGCAACTCATCTCCAAAGCTAACATCAACCCACTTCTCCCAAAAGGTATTGGTCCATTCAGCAGGACTGGAGGTTTTAGCCTTATGATTTTCTGCCGTAAAATGTAAATTGGGCATGGCCTGCCAGGGATTTCACGCTTGCATTTAAATTTCAACCTCAGAGCAAAATGGAAAAGGAAAAAAAGCTCACATACTCATAAACTCCCCCTAAATAAATGGACTTATTAAAGCAGCCTGCAAAGCTAATACTTTGAATTCTTAATAGCAAGGATGAGCTTGTCTGTAAGGAAGGCAACGGGAGTGAAGAATGGCGCCCGGAATAGGGAATTTCCAGGCAGCTTCTGAGGCATGCAAACGGCCTGTGGTGGAACAGTAGCTCTGAAGTCCTCAGAGTCTTCCTTAACGTAGTGTGACTAGGGTTCTTGTTGCTGGAAAATGTAGTGTCACAGTACACGCATCCCTGCGTCCTGGATCTGAAGATGGGGACCCGGCAGCATGGCGATGACGCGTCCGAGGAGAAGAAGGCCCGCCACATGAGGAAGTGTGCGCAGAGCACCTCAGCCTGCCTGGGTGTGCGCATCTGCGGCATGCAGGTAGGTTGCATGGGGCCCGCCGCTGCGGGGGAACATCCCGCACGTCCACGGTGGGGTCGGGATGTCTCCTATCCAAATGCCACTGCCCCCTGCAGAGCCCTTCACTTTGGAGGAGCCACAGAGGAGGCCAGGAGCCAGTCTTCCAATGAAGAAATGCATACCCTGGTCTATGACACACTTGATCATTTCTTTTTCTTTTTTTTTTTTTTTGAGACAGAGTCTCGCTCTGTCACCCAGGCTGGAGTGCAGTGGCACAATCCGGCTCACTGCAACCTACGCCTCCCGGGTTCATGCCATTCTCCTGCCTCAGCCTCCCAAGTAGCTGGGACTACAGGTGCCCGCCACCACGCCCGGCTAATTTTTTGTAATTTTAGTAGAGACGGGGTTTCACCATGTTAGCCAGGATGGTCTCGGTCTCCTGACCTCATGATCCGCCCGCCTCTGCCTCCCAAAGTGCTGGGATTACAGGCATGAGCCACCACTTCAGCCCATACTGGATCTTTTCAAGAGTACCCTTTAGACTAGTGATGTCAAAAACCATCACATTTGAACTTGGTCTCACAATCTTTGGCAGCTGAAACTTTCCACAGTGGCCATGTGGCTCCTGCTCATGGTGCAAGCGGACCTTTGATGGTAGTGTGTGAGGCTGGGCTGGGGGAAGAACTAAGTGAAAGGGCTTCTTGGTGCAACCCGTGGCTTCCTGAGTCCTCCTTCTCTTGAATGATAAAGCTGAATTCTCTCCTTCCTAGATGCTGTATGGCACTCAGCTCTTTGAATTTCTATTAGCCATTTCCCCTTCTTAATCCACCTTTTCTGCTGCTTTATGCTACCAGTTCTGGTTAATAAAGTGGGAAGGTCATAACCTGCTAACCCTACAAAGGAATGGTTATTTTCTGTAACTCTGACTCCACACCTCCTTTTTTGGGCTCTGATGTGGCTTACGGCAGGGGCTGCAGGAGAACAGGAGAAAATAAACTTCCTCTACTCGTTCCCTCTTATAGTCTGTCTACTCAAAGCAAAACCAGACACCGATTTGACGGTAAACGTTATAGCTTTCCTTAATTGAAACTGCCACCCCTTGAAGCTGGAAGTTGAGTCTATAAATTTGTTGCACAGATGTCTTTTGGAAAGCCGGGAATGCAGTCCTCAAGAGAATGGAGTGTGATGATTTGTGGTGTAAATGGAATCTCTCTCTGGACCTCAAATCTTCTGAAATTGATCTGATTTATTTAGAAAGTGATGCCTGTCATGTATTTATGACGGCTAATTTAGCAGCCAATCTGCAGCCCTCCAAAGGCAACACCAAGTCTATCATATCTTTCTGATTTTTTTCAACACTGGTTTTCTATAAACATATCATGTAATCTGAGGGCAGGAATGACGTGAGAAACTGTCTTGGCCAGGCACAGGCTGCCCCTTCTAGGTGTGCCAGGCAGAGGGGTGCCAACCCCCCCTGCTGGCCTTGGTTCAACCTCGGCTGCTGCCTGTGCCATCTGAATGAAACGGGGGTGGCTGCCACTGTCCCCCATCAGCATCTCTCTTCCATCTGCTCCCTTCTGGTGGCCAAGACACAACAGGGGAGGGGAGGAGAGATGGTGCCAAGGAGAGGAGCCACCAGCCCCATAGAGCTGCCATGAACCTCCCTCCTCTACCAGGCTCCCCTCAACTGCACTGGCTGCCTGGAAACTGTCCACACCTGACCTAGCCTATCTTTTTATCTTCAAACAATTCACCCCACTCTACCTCAAGAGGCATTACTGTTGCCTTGGAATCTGTGGAGAAAGGACTTTATAAACTTTGTTGGGGAAATTTTAATCTAGTTGGCTTTCCAAGGCCATTGGCTGTGATTTCAGATTCCTATTAAAGCTTTCTAGCTTGGGTTTGCTAATATTTGAATTGAAGAGGGCCAGAAGCCAGGGCTTAAATCACGATTTGGAGGTTGACATTGGAAATTCACAAGAAAGAAGATCCAAACGTTTTCCTCGTGGGTGGAGGGTCACCTCTGTAGGGTGAAGGATCTTTAGACCTTGGATTACTACTAAAGACTTGCACAGAAAGCATTTTAAAATGTAAAAGCTACCCTGGCACTTGACAGAAGGTCATCTTCTGCTCATTTCAGTCACTCTTGCCCTACATCTCTTAAAAATCTGTTCATATGTTATCCTAGCTTATGATGCTGCAACCATACCAGATGCAATTTGTTTAAATGTCCAATCTTCACATTTTCTTTCTTCTTTTTAATATAAGGTTTATCAAACAGATAAGAAGTACTTTCTCTGCAAAGACAAGTACTACGGAAGAAAACTCTCAGTGGAGGGATTCAGACAAGCCCTCTATCAGTTCCTACATAATGGAAGCCACCTCCGGAGGGAGCTCCTGGAGCCCATCCTGCAGCAGCTCCGGGCCCTCCTCTCCGTCATTAGGAGCCAGAGTTCATACCGCTTCTACTCCAGCTCTCTCCTCATCATCTATGATGGGCAGGAACCGCCAGAAAGAGCCCCAGGTAGCCCACATCCTCAGGAGGCTCCCCAGGCAGCCCATGGCAGCTCTCCCGGTGGTCTCACCAAGGTTGACGTCCGCATGATTGACTTTGCTCATACCACGTACAAGGGCTCCTGGAATGAGCACACCACCTACGATGGACCAGACCCTGGCTATATTTTTGGCCTGGAAAACCTCATTAGGATCCTGCAGGATATCCAAGAGGGAGAATGAAACTTCCTGGGCTTATCTGGATTTTTCTGGGCTATAGATCTCAAAAAGGGACCTGTTGGTTGCTAGGGTAGTCCAGACACCCCTTAGATATCTTCATAATAGTCCTATCTACCGTCAAAAACCATCTCTATATACGGCAGACTATGTTAACAGCTGCTGAACAAATCAGCTCTGGAGGTGATTCCACATCCCCTGGCATCATGCTCTAATGCTGCTCATCGGAGAATGGACAGCCAGGATAAAGTGGCACCTTCTGGAGTACACTGGAGGGGGCAGCCCAAGTTAGAGGCCAGCATTGCTGTGACATTCTGGAATATTTGCATCTAAAAATGTTTACTCGTTGCCATGCTGCAGTCCGCGCCAGCTGTGAGGCAGAAAACTTGACTTGAAGCAGCCTTGAAGAGTGAGTTCATGAGTTCATGGTTTTTCTCTTTGTATGGGCTGCATGCTCCAAGGGCAGGCAGAGCTCATGAATGCCTCTTATCTTCCTAAGCAGAGTTTTAGGTGAGACAGGATGAAGCGGAACAGATCTGCCCATCTTACCTGCTCTGCACCTAGCTTCCAAGTGGACAGAGCCAAGCCCAGGCATGAGCTCTGGCACAGCAAGGCCCCAGATTCTCCATTTTTGCCTGTGGAAAGGAGGGTCCCTTTACAGACTTTTTTCCTTTTTTTTTTTTTCCCCAAAATCTCTTAAAATGAGGAATCTCTTAGCAGACTTTGGAGTGCCCCATTCTGCCACATTCTGACCATTAGACGCGGCTTGCAGTGGGGGTGAACGCACATAAGAAGGGACCACTGATGCCCAGCTCTACTCTCTGCTTTCTACTTATTTATTTTGGGGGTGGGTTGGGGAGTCAGAAGAATCTGGAGGACTGAGGAAACCAGGGGCAATGTTTACAAGACTGGTGGACAAGTGTAAATATGGAATAAGAACAAACAGTTCTAATTAATTCCTTCTTCTGCAGTATGGAAACCTATTACAATGCCCTTGAGTCAAGCACTGAGATATGCTACCCAATTAGGGAAATAAATTTGTTAATAAAATTGCTGAGGTCACCAGTGATTACTGGTGTGCCTTATTACCCTTTCCATTTGTTTATTCTGATCACATTGTATGATAGTTCCAATTTATGAGCGACTAGCGTATACCACAAGAACAGTTCACTGATTTCCTACAATCCTTCAGGGAACTCGGGTGGAAATAGTGGCTAATAAAATATTTGCATGTATCTGCAAGGCAGGCACCAGACCTGAGAAGTAAGTGGTCCTTTTATTTGAATCTCATACAAGGCACAATTAAGTAGTTTTTTATTCTCATGGATAATTACTATTCACACTCCAAAATCCACACTAATAAAAAGAAAGAATGGACTGGATAATCAAAAAAAAAAAAAAAACTTTTGTTTAATTTTAGAATATACTCTATGGGTTTCTAAGCAGGGTAACTTCCCAAAGTATGTTTGGCCAAGGCAATGATGTGATTTATTTGCATGCTGTGTGCTCAAGGTGGGAGAGTTGAGTCAGAGCATGTTGGGTGACAAAAGGGAGTCAGCCTAAAACTAAATATTTGCTAATGACAAAACAGAGCCCTAAATACTGCCTTTTCCAGGCCAGTTCCTTGCTTGAGAATCCGGAATCACATCAACCAAGTCCAAAGCCGCCTGCTTCGTTTCTCATTTCTCCACCTGTTCTCAGCTCTGGGTGTGAGGGGACTTGCCTGAGGATGGCACAGAGATGATCGGCTGTAATCCAAGTCTTGGGGGCTGGCCCACCCAGGTCATTAGCTGTGTCACAACTATTCCCTGTGGCTGGGGCCCAATTCCTGCCCAGGTGATGCCCCCTCTCTCAGCTATTCCTTTACCCCATGGCACCCCTCATATATGAGGTCTTCTTCCTCCTCCAAATCATTTGAGGCCCAGCCCATGTTCCCATCTCCTCCTAAATATGTCTCTAAAAAAAGTAATTTGTTGTTTAAAAAAAAAAGTGGGGTAAACAAAGTTGTCTACTGGTTTTACTGCATTCTTACTGGACTAACAGACTCCGAGGGGTTGCTGTGATCTGAAAATTTGCATGTGACTCTACAGATTCAGAAATTCAATGAATTTAGAGACTGAATGAGCCCACCCAGTTGCTCCAATCTGGGAAGCAGGAGAAGAGAAAGGCATGGAAAGAAGAGATGATGTGGTGTGTATGTTTTTGGTCTCCAATCTGTGTTTACTTGAAATGGCAAAAAGAGTGAGGAAGCTCTAAATAATCTGGCAGTCAGCAAGAGTACACTGAGCAGCTATTCCTTGCTCATCTCCTGGCTCACGCCGGGGAAGATGCAGCTCTTGAGGAGCCTGTATTCTAGTTAGGGAGGCAAGAATAACACACATGAACTGACACAAACCACGCAAGACAGGACCCAGTGAGACAGAGAATCACCTGTGTGGGGCAGACGATCAACCCTATCATTTACAGTTGAAGATGTTCGCTCAGAGCAGGGGCATCACTAACACTGTTGAAGGAGGTGGAGCTCCATCTGAACCCTGAAGGGTGACAGGAGTGGAGAAGGGCTGGGGGATGGGTGAGGGGACGGCGGGTGGAGAGTGGGGGAAAGGAAAAGTCCAGCATGCCCATGAGTCTGGGACAGAACAACCCATTTGGAATGGGGGTTTTGTGGTTGGAAGTAGTAGAAGAGAAATGGAATGAGCCCAGATGGCAGAAACACTTGAAAATCTAATCAAGTAGATCGTTCGTTTGTGATGTCATTACTCTGTCCTTCTTTCCTTCCTTCCTTCCCTCCCTCCCTCCTTCCTTCTCACCAAGTATTTACTGAGTGTCTGGTACATATAACACAGTGCTAAGTCCTTGAAAATCTGACTAAGTAGCTCATTCATTTGTTTGTGATTTCATTAATCAGTCCTCCCTCCCTCCGTCCCTGACTCCCTCCCTCCCTCCCTGACTCCCTCTCTTCCTTCTTGAGTGCCCAGTACAAACAACACAGTGTTAAGGCCTACATAGGAAACAAGGAAGTGTGAGGATCATGTCGTTATTGCTAAGAACCTCATAATTTAACAGAGGAGTCAGACCTCCTTATGAAAATATCACGGGCGCTTCAAGAGGGGATGAGGACCATCTGCTCTGCTGTGCAGTGCTACCAGGAGAGGAGCGGCAGCAAGGGCTCACTGCCTCACGGGGTGATTGCGGAGGTGGTGTTTGAGCTGCAACTTGAAAGGGAGTCAAGTCTGAAAGGTGATGAAGAGGGGCAGGTGTTCCAGGAAAGGAATCAACAAGCATGAGAAAGGGGAATCGAGCATTCTGCCAGGGAATGGCAAGTAACGGTTTGGGGTGGCCACAAGGGGTTGATATACTTGGGCACTGAAAGATTAAGATGGAAATGGAGAAACCCCAGAACATGAAAACTAAAAAGGACCTCCGAAACTTCTACCTCTTGTCTGGAAGATGGTAAGAGCCTGTTGGCTGGCTTCCCTTACCCAACTGGGTAAGGGAAGAGCCCTCTTCTTTTTTGAATCGAGGTACACAGGTATTAGTAATTACTAATTGAATAACTGAATTAGTAATACAGAGGTATTAGTTGGAGTTAGGCTAACTGCTATAACAAACAATTCCCAAGTATCAGTAGCAAAACATTACAATCCAATTATTGGTCAGCAGGGAACCCCCTGCTCCACACAGTCATTCAGGAACCCAGGCTCTTTCCATCATGTGACACCACCCTCTTCAGACACAGTCTACAAGGCTGCTGTTGATGGGTAAAAGTCAGACAGCAGGGAGAAGGCACATTCCCATCCCATGGGCAAGAACTAGCCATGTGGCCCTACCCAGATGCCAGGGGGTCTGATGTGTCGTATAATTAACTGTGTGGCTAAAAAGAGGAAATAGGTTTGATGAGAACCTCTTTCTCCATAAACCTCAAGTCAAGTTGATACCTGACCTAAGGAGACAGCAACAGAGACATACAGAGCAAGTGGAGAGCGTAAGGGGATGGCAGGGGCCTGGCAGTGCCAGGGCTGCAGGTTCTGATCTAGATCCTTCCTCTGCCCATGTCCTCATACAGTTAGTGTGCTCTAAGTGCTGGAAGATTTCACAAGCATCTCCCCTACCTCAGTTTCCTCTTCTGTCCTGTGGGAACTCTAACTTGGTCCTCCAGATAGGAGATGTGGAAGAGCAAACATGGATCCTTTCCATCTCTGTGGAGCAGGGACTCAGGGCAACCCAGGAGATATCCACCTCCCACCCCCATCCCATCCCTCGAGTGTCCCCTGTGTGATTAAAGAGGAGGCTAAACAGCAGGATGTTATTACAGCTTTTCCATAATGCAATGTCATCAGGAAGCCCGGGGCCTCTGGGCAGCACCCTGGCAGCCCCATCACTCTTCCAGCTGCAAGGAGCTTTTAGACCACGCAGGAAAGGGCAGGACGCAGTCTAATAAAACAAATGGCAAGGCAAGACCACTCATCAGCAGCTCTTCAAAATGATCTTAACTCCTGACTTTTGATTTAAATCTGCATCCTCTGTGACCAAAAACATAAAACAGAAAGATGAGGAAAAGAACTAAAATGAAAGTGTGGATGCCAAGATTTAGAGGGGAGGAAGGCAGGGAGGGGGAAAAGCAGCCTGGGACAACACTGAGTTGAGCGCCAGCCAGGCAGACTGACTTGCAGCCAGGTTCGGGTCATTTTTATTATGTATCTCTCAGAACTTCTCCCTTTCATTACTAAACTGCCCTGAAATGGGACAGAAAGTTTGAGAGTCAATCCCAGAGCAGACAGGCGCAGTGGCTCACATCTGTAATCCCAGCACTTTGGGAGGCTGAGGCGGGTGGATCACTTGTGGTCAGGAGTTCAAGACCAGCCTAGATAACATGGTGAAACCCCGTCTCTGCTAAAAATAAAAAAACTGGCCGGCATGGTGATGCACACCTGTATTCCCAGTTACTCAGGAGGCTGAGGCAGGAGAATCGCTTGATCCCAGGAGACAGAGATTGCAGTGAACTGAGATCGCGCCACTGCACTCCAGCCTGGGCAAAAGTGCAAGACTCTGTCTAAAAAAAAAAAAAAATCCCAGAACAAAATGTGGAAATCTACCTGCTCCCAATTTCCCTTAGCCTTTCTCCCCCAGCCCTCAAAGATGGGCAACTTAAATGGGAATGGCTGAGGCCAGGGATGGGGGGACCAGATGACCTGAGCTTATATTCTCAGGTCATTCATTCTCTTCAGATTCTTTTACTCAACAAATATTTACAGATGACTGGGTACCAGGCCCTGCTGTCAAACAGTGACCAGTGCTTTGAGGCAAAAGCAAACAAGAGAGAAGAGGCTGCTACTTTAGATGAGGGTCCAGAAGGCTGCTCTCAGGTGACATCTACTACGGAACAGATGCAGAGAGGCAGCAGATCCCTGGGGCAAATGACAGGCATCTCAGCAGAACTGAGGGGCTTTGGATATATTCAGCTGTACTTCAGGTCCCCACTGAGCCTATCCCAGCACACCTCAAACACTTACATGTCTTTAAAAGCTCACCTCCAGAATAAGGCAGCAGTCTATTACCAGAGTGACCCTTCCAGCTACCTTTAACAGAGGGCATGAAATGACTCACTATTCTGATGCAAGTCCAGACCCACTTTTTGGGTAACATATCTGGGTATTGCATGCAGCCAATCATTTCCTCCAGTTGAATAAGGTGAAAGGAGAAAAATCAGGCAGTCATGCTCCACAATCAAGCTAAGTATTTAATTCCTTTTTAATGTTTACATTATTAACACCAGCATTACAAAACGATATTTTTTACTTGCAAATGATTTAAATGCGCAATTCCGTGTCTCGATTACTGGGATCATTATAACTTGAAAAACTGAAGCTGCGCTTCCTCCCTCCTCCCTCCTCCCCCTGATGGTGCCTAGTTTCTACAAAGAGCAATCAGGGCTCCATAAAGCCCAAATACCCATTCCAGATGACTTGGGAGGTGAGGCCCTGGTGGGGGTTTTCAATGAGCCAAGGGGGCTGCATTCAGTGTGGAATGAGTGACAGCCAGCAGGTGGGTGTTAAAATGGTCATCAACTCCCCAAGGTGCTGGCACCACTGAGCTGCATTCTAGGCAGTGCCTATTAATGTGCCGGGAATGGCGCTGGGTGATTGACAAGCTGGTGAGTCCAGACTGGCTGAAACCACCCACGGGCACAGGGAAAGGAAAAGGGGGCCTAGAAAATGATCAATGATAGCCACTGCAATGTGTTGGCTTACTTTGTGCTGGAACTGGCCAAGGCTACACCAGGTACATAAACACACCATGCACATGGTTTACGATGATAATGCTGCAAGTGGGCGTGAAGAGACGCCTGGGGGAGTGGCCAAGAGCACGGCTCTGAGTCACCCAGCCTGGGCTCAAGTCCTGGTTCTGCAACTTACCAGCTGGTGACCTTATCCTCTCTGTGCCTCAGTTTCCTCAGTTTTTGTAAAAAATGGCAGGATAATAGTGGTATATAAATCTGAGAGCCATTGTGAGGACTAAATGAGTACATACGTGTAAGGCATTTAGAATTGTGCCTGGGCTGAGCACTGCGGCTCATGCCTATAATCCCAACACTTTGGGAGGCCAAAGCCAGAGGATCACTCGAATCCAGGATTTGAGATCAGCCTGGGCAACATAGCGAGACCCCATCTCCACAAAAAATAAAACAATTAACTGGGCATCATGGTGCCCAACTGTAGTCCCAGCTACTCAGGAGGCTGAGGCTGAAGCAGGAAGATCACTTGAGCCCAGGAGTTCGAGGCTACAGTGAGCTATGATTGTGCTCCTACACTCCAGCCTGGGTGACAGATTGAGACCCTGTCTCTAAAAAAGAACAAATAAAATAAAAAATTAAAATTAAAAAAAATTGTGCTGGCACATAGTATATAGTATTAATTTATCACCATAGTTCTCATTTTAAGATGAAGAAACTGAGGCTTGCAGTAATTAAATAACCCACCTGAGTGTGGCTGCTCTGAAGACCTTTGCCTTTGCTGCCCTGTGCCTGGAAGCCTCTCTCGCCCATCTTCCCGTGGCTGCCCCCTCAGGTGACTCACAAGTTGCTCGGGGATGGCCTTCAGACCACTGATCCCTCCCCTGACCCAATCACTGTGGACCCAGCACCCTGCCTTGATCTCTCCTTGGCACTTATTACATCTGAAATTATCTTGTTCATTCAGCAAATGAGCTATAAGAGCACTATTATTATTATGCTTGCTTGGTTGCTGCCTGACCCCATAGGGGCAGGGCCCTCACTTGTCTTGTCCACCACATGACAGGAACTCAGGGCCAGCTTTATGGGTGTGTGGCCTGCACACTCGCCCAGGGCCCCGCACTCAGAAGGGGCTACATTTGCTTTAATGCTCTGCTGTTACTGTCTTGAAATTCTTAACAATTTTTTTTAGAGACAAGGTTTCACTCTGCCACCCAGGCTAGAGTGCAGTGGTGTAATCACAGCTCACTACAGCCTCTGACTCCTGGGTTCAAAGCAGTCAAGCCATCCTCCTACACAGCTAAGACTACAGGTGTGCACCACCACATCCGGCTAATATTTTAAATTTTTTGGAGAGATAGGGGGGCGGTCTCGCTATGTGGCCCAGGCTGGTCTCGAACTCCTGGGCTCAAGTGATCCTCCTGCCTCCAAGTAGCTGTGATTACAGGCGCAAGCCACCATGCCTGGCCTTAACAATTTTTTAACAAAGGGCTTTACATTTTCATTTTGCACTGGGCCCCAGAAAATTATACTGATAGAGTGATCAGGGCTATAGATCAGTGAGTGAATGAATGAATGAATGAATGAATGAACAAGCCTACATTCCAACCAGGTCTGTCAGACTCCAAAACCCTACTACTTAGCCACCATGCCAAACAAGCCTCCACATGGAGGAAAAGAGGTGGGCAGGGCAGTCAGAACCAGGGACAACCACAGCCTGAGCGAGAAGCTAGGGTACAGGGGAAGGGAGCACTTTAAGAGGAAGTATCTGTTTGCGCTTCCTCTGGAGCCCAGCGTTCTTCTCAACCTCTCATTGTCCTTGCACCTCAAGCGGCATGAAAACTATTCGCTGCCACCTAATGTTACTTTTTGGTTGCCTAAGACAGAGGGGCCTTGGCCCTGCCTTCCAGGACAGATGTGGACCAGCCAGGTGCTCTTCAAAGTCACAGCTATGAGAGCACTTCGGGGCAGCCAGCACAGCCCTAGATGCCTGGACTTCGATAAGTAAATAGATACGATTCTTGTCCTTTGTACCTCAGGGCTGTCATCAAAACTATGTGGCTATGAGGTGAGGATGGAGCAGGGAGGAACTGTTGGGTTGGGAACCTGGTGGGGTTAAACAAGGGAGCTTTCTGGAGGAGGTGCCCTTGGGCGCCTCATTTTCCACTCCCCCTGAACTCTCCTTACCTCAGACGGGCATCACACATTCTGGTCCCCAGAGGTTTTCCTTCAACGGTTTACTCTTAACATCTTCGGAACAGTTAAAGCCATTCCAGATAAAATCACCCACTGATCTTTCCTCAAATTAAACTCCTCCCTCTCTTTCCCATTGCCACCCCAGGCCTGCCTCTGGCTGTTCTTGGAGCCATCCCTGATCTTCTCCCACTCTCCCCTGAATAGCAGCAGACCTGTGTTTCTCCAAACTCTCTAGCATTGTCTAACACTTCAGTTAAAGCTCTTGTCATCTGTAACTTTGTGTCCTGGTTATGTACACATTCCCAGACTTGGCTGTCAACTTCTTGAAGGCAGGACTCTCCTAGATTTACCTTTAAAATGTAGGTAGGGCAAGAAGGAAAAGGTTTGGAGGAAGTAAAGTTTTGCACACATTGGATGGTCTTGGCTAAATACAGGACAGTAGAGATACACTGAGGCTTCCTTATGAAAAATGCAGATGGTGGGACAGTCTTTTGAGAACAAAAATCAGTTCACATGGTGATGTAGCTAGAGACATATAAGAGAAGACTTGGTAAAACAAACACATTTTAATGGGAGAAAATATTTTGAAATCACATAGCTGTCAAGGAATTAATATCTGGAATATACAAAGAACTCCTAAAACTCAATAACAACAACAACAAAAACCCGATTAAAAATAGGTAAAGGACTTGAATAGATATTTCTCTGAAGATATACAAATGGCTGATAAGCACATAAAAAGATATTCAATATCACTGATCATTAGAGAAACACAAGTCAAAGCTACATTGAGATACAGCCCTCACCCAATACGATGGTTACTATCAAAAAACCAGAAAATAACAAATGTTGGTAAGGATGTGGAGAAATTGGAACCCTTGTGCACTGGTGGTGGGAGTGTAAAATGGTGCAGCTGCTGTAGAAGACAGTATGGCAGTTCCTCAAAAAACTTAAAATAGAATTACCATATGATCCAGCAATTCCACTTCTGAGTATATACCAAAAGAGTTGAAAGCCAAGTCTTGAGATGTCTGTACATCCATGTTCATAGCAGCATTATTCACAAGAGCTAAAACATGGAGGCAACCTAAGTGTCTATCAATGTATGCATAAACAAAATGTAGCACATACATGCAACGGAATGTTACTCAGCCTTAAAAAGGAAGGAAATTCTGACATATACTACAAAATGAATGAACCTTGAGGTGAAGATATTATGCTAAGCAAAATAAGCCAGTCGCAAAAATATTGCAGGATTCCACTTACATGAGGTACCTAGAGTAGTCAAAATCATACAGACAAAATAGAATGGTCATTGCCAGGGGCTGGGGAGAGAGGGGGGAATGGGGATTTACTGTTCAATGAGTATAGAGTTTCAGTTTTACAAGAGTTAGGGAGATGGTGTGATGGCTGCACAACATTATTCAGTGCTATTTCATATCTATGAACTGTACACTTAAAAATGGCTGGCCGGGCACCATGGCTCACTCCTGTAATCCCAGCACTTTCGGAGGCCAAGGCAGGTGGATCACCTGAGGTCGGGAGTTCCAGACCAGTCTGGCCAACATGGCAAAACGCTGTCCCTACTAAAAATACAAAACATAGCTGGGCATAGTGACGGGCGCCTATAATCCCAGCTACTCTGGAGGCTGAGACAGGAGAATCACTTGAACCCGGGAGGCAGAGG
>NW_012115599.1:13821942-13846780 GCF_000951035.1 Colobus angolensis palliatus
TGGGCAGAGAGGAACAAGAACTAGGAAGCACTAAAGAAGGAACTGCGGCAGAGTACCAAGGGATGGTGACAGGTACAGGGGCACACACGAACAACGTTCAAAAACATCTTCATCCAGTAACCTGTATTTACATGCAAATGTATCGGTTTATGCAAAACAGCAGAGGCCTCGGAGGAGGGTTTTTTAGTCTCCAGCTTGTGCAGTCATTGAAAAAGAGAAGCAAAGCTGTCCCTGAGGTACTCCACGTCCGCCTTGCCCCTGGGAGCTGGGCCGGTTCCAGGAGGACGACGACTGAATTAGCTCGCTTTGCAGAGAAAGGCGAGCAGCGCCCCTACCCGGAGAGTAACTGGGCGCCTGCAAAGTCGCGCATGCCCACTTCGGCCTCACGCCCCACTCCTAAGGCGGCGAGATTTAGTGCGCAAGCACCATCCATTGGCGCCGACTCCTCCCCCTAAGGCGGGAACACACGGGGCCCAAAATGGCGGCCAGCCGGTACCGGCGTTTTCTTAAGCTCTGTGAGGAATGGCCAGTGGACGAGACCAAACGGGGCCGGGACTTGGGCGCTTACCTGCGACAGCGGGTAGCACAGGCCTTTCGGGAGGGAGAGAATACCCAGGTGACCGGCGGGGAGGCGGCTGGGACGAGGGGAGGAAAGGACGAGGCAGGGGCGGGGCCCACTAGCGCGCTAGCAGCGGGATCTGCGCATGCGCGCGTCCTCATTCCAGGCCGCACGTGAGCGCGGACCCCCGTTTCTCCCCAGGGAGCTGCTGAGAGCGACGCCCTTTCTACTCAGCGCTCTCCCCCGGCTGCACCTTGGAATTGCCGAGGAAGCTTTTTTAAAACTCCAAATGGGCCGGGCGCGGCGGTTCACACCTATAATCCCAGCACTCTGAGAGGCGGAGGCGGGAGGATCGCTTGAGCCCAGGAGGTCAGCCTGGGCAACATAGTGGGACTCCGTCTCTGCAAATCAAAAAACAAACAAAAACTTAAGATACAGAATCTCTAGGGGTGGGATCTTGACCTCAGTGTTTTAAACGCTCTCCAGGTGATTTAAGATGCAGACAGTTGAGATCCACAACACCAGTGGCAGCTGGTGATAGCTTTTTGCTCCCGTAACGGTAACGTTACCTCATTATCTCGCAGTGTTGTGTATTGACTGAGCTAATCCCCAGATCACTCTGCAGGTCCCCGCTAAGCGTTTGCGTTCTTCCTGAGTCCCTGCAAGCCTGTGCAGCAGGTTTGGGTCCTCAGCTCGGAGCTGTGTGTGAGTAGTAGGCCTACATTCTTGCTCTCCTCCAGGTTGGCGCTGCAGGTCTGGGATTCATTCATTCATATAGCTCGTATTTATTGAGCACCTACCATATGCCTGGAGCGGTGCTAGGGAAACAGCAGTGTTAAACAGGGGAAGTCCTGCCCGCATGAAGTTTTACATTGTAGTTCAGGACACAATAAACAAGTAGGTCTACGTAAGACAGATAAGTACTGTGATCAATAGAAAATAGGGTAGCATGATGAAAGGGTAATATTAGTCGGGTCTTTCTGAGGAGATGACACTTAGGTGAGACCTAAGGCAAGAGGATGAGCCAGCCATGTACACTTGGCGGGAAGGCCATTCCAGACACTGCACATGCCCAGAGGCAGGAGGCAGATTGACATGTTCGAGGACAGAAAGCAAGCCAGAATGGCTGCAGGGTAGTGAGTAAGGTGGAGTTTGCTAAGGTGGAGGTCAGGAGCCAGGCACAGTAGGGTATTATCTGCTCTGATTAGCTGTTAGAGCTCATTGTAAGGCAAGTGAGAAGTCACTGGGGATGTTTAGTGAGGGGACTGATGTGCCCTAATTTACTTTTTTTAAGACTATTCTGGTTATATGTGGTGAGTGGGCTATAGGGGGCAATAACAAAAAAACAAGGAGGCTGGAGAGAAGCCGATTATGATACTATAAGTGAGTGATGGTGGGGGGTTGGATGAGGATGGCAGCACAGAAGATGGGAGTGGCTGGATTCAGGTTATGCGTAGGTTGAGTCAGCAGGACTTGCTGATATATGGGATGTGGGATAAAGGAAAAGAGAGGAACCAAAGATAGCACCTAGATTTTTTTTGGCCTGAGCATCTAGGTCTAAGATGGTGCCATTTACTGAGGCAGGAATAGGTGAAGTGTAGGAAGAATATCTTGAGTTCGATGTTAAGCAGGTTAAACCTGAGATGCCAAGTACACTGATTTCCTAGTGGCAATGTCAAGTAGGTGTGCTATATTTGGGCTTGGGGCTCGGGCAAGAGACCAGAAATGAAATGAGATACATACACACACAGTCTGAAGAAATGACTTGTGAAACTTCGCCAAGACCTGCCAAAGAAGGAACATGGTCTTTTTTTTTTTTTTTTTTTGCAGCTTAGCCCAAAACAGAGCCAAGCCAGCCCACCTAAAGGAGCAGGAGCACGCCCAGTGGCATCATTGTGACTGGACTGCTGATTGGCTGACAGCCTGGGAAGCGTCTGACCCAGGTTATACAATACCCAGGGCCCTCCCATTGTTCATGGTGGTCTTTGCTGGCCCAAAGTGTAAAGATCTTTAAGGCAAGAATCTTATCTAGTCCCAATTCTACAAACCCCATGAACTTCCTAAAGCTTTACTCCCTGCATATTTTTAGTATGAGCTCCCTGAAAATAGAGATGATGCCATTTTTATCTTTCCCCCTCTCCCCTACCAGTGTCTAGCATAGTTCTTGGCCCATAAAAAACACTCAGTAAATGTCTGAATGGATAAGTAAATAATTGGTTGTGGCTCATGAGACAATTGTCTGAATATAGTTTCAGATGTAGCAGAACTAGACAAAGAGAAGTTGTGAAGAATGAGAAAGGAATATTTGTGTGTTCTGAGTGGGGAGAATTGATTTGAGAGCTTACCATGTTTGGGAAATTGCAGGATCTATGGAATAAGGCCATAACCTGGCCCTCACCACCAAGGAGCTTACAGTTTGGGCAGTCAGAGGCTCCATCTTTGGGGAGGTGAGAGAGCATTACATTCACTTGCTTGATTGTTAGTGTAAGAGGAGCCAGCAAAGGAGGAAAGAGTTTTCTCTTTTAGAGTTGTTATCACCTAGGGAAATTGTTCCTGAGCAGTCAAAGGTCCACACAAGTTTGAGTCCCAGCTGCAGATGCAAGTCATGGCTCTGTTGAGGATTCTGTAGCAGCTGATGAATGCATTCCTGGTAGAGTGAACCAGTGCATCACGATGGCAGCAGGAGCATTACTCAGGACCACTGTTGTGGTACCTCATCCTAATGTCACCTGAGAATGCACCTGGGCTTAGTAAATCTTTGTGGTAATTTTTGAAGGGCGCAATTCCTTGCTGGAATTGAAAACACTACTGTGAGTCACTCCTACTGACACCCCCAGATCATTTATAAAGACCTTGAGAAAGAAGGTGATTTTGGTAGGCTGTTCATTAAACTGGTAGCAGGAGGTGGGGATTAGATCCAGTTGACTGACTAGTATGGAGCTCCTCCTTGGTTATGCTGGTTGCCAGAAGACAGGACTGGAGGGGAAAGTAGCTCTGTTCAGGCCGTCTTCCCATTCCTGTAGAGGAGAGAGGCAGTCAGTCCTCTTCTCAGCCTCTTGGCTTCCTTCGTCCTAATGATCACCCAGAAAGGTGCACAGCACACCTTTGCCGGCATGATCTCATTTAATCCTTAGTGCAGCTGAGTGGTAGCCATTACTGTTCCCATTTTACAGATGAGGAAACGAATCAGAAAAACAAGACAACACTCTGGGGGTTGTCTAGCCATAAGAGACAAGCCAAGTGAGAAACATACCCAGCCCTCCTGGCCCTAGTGTGCATTGTCTCCTGGGTGCCTGGCCTTTCCTCAGCTGCTGTTCCAAGTTATTGTTAGAACAACCTCTTATTCCATGAACATCACACCACTTCCTTCCCCTGGTTGCCTGTTCAAACCTTTTTGGGCCATAGATAGTTTGGGCAGCAAATGGAACTCCCTGTGTTTACCCATCTATTCTTTGCCCCAGCCACTACCAGTCCAGATGGGAAGAAAGATGGTCCTGGGTGGGACACCAAGCAGAGAAAAGCTGGGTTAACTAAAGGGCAAACTAATAATTCATACTCAAAACCAGAGTACAAAAACCACTGCCTCCATTTATTCCACCTCAAATTGCCCTCTGGGGAGTCTCGTGGTCCACCCTAAACCCACCAAGCGGGGAGGTGGTGGTGGGAGCAGGAACACACGTAACTCCTCTTACACCCCATATCCTATTGTGTAGTTTTAAAAAGTCAGTGTTTATGGGCTTTGCCCCTTTTGAATACAGTTTGTCTAAGAACACGTGTTTCCTACAGCCCTGAGAGCTTAATAAAAGAATTGCAACGTGGGGGAAGGTGGCACAACAACTGTAATTGTTGACTTAACAACAGGGAAAGGAGCAGATCTTTCTAATGAGTTCATTAGGTGCTTCCTAAAAGATCCAGGACTGCACACCAGCACCCACTTATGTAGCATGAGTTGCAACTCCGAGGGGCGGCCTGGAAGAGCTGCTGCCCAGGAAGGGGCTCGCCCACCAGGGAGTTCTAATTGTATTGTATCCAAGTTTAAGTATAATAATATTGGCCCAGTTTGAAAGAAGTTAAACTTTTTCTTGAGTTTCTAATAATGTAAATGATATTTCCACCTTCTCAGAGGATAATTCAAAGGTTTTTTTATGATTCTGTTTTGTCAATCGTCCAGTTGAGGCCTGGTCCTTGGCATTCCTCAGCGTGGCAGGGAGCTAGCTCCCAAGCCACCTGGCATATGCTGGCCACGGTGAAGCCATCTCAACGTTGCTCACCCCCACTTGTGAGCCCCCTGAAGTCATGTTTTTGAAGAGTGTCCTAAGAACAGATTATCCTATTTTTAGTTACATATTGAGCCCATCTAAAACCTGGAGTTGTAAGGAGAAGCATCTCTAAGACGGAATGCAAACATCTCCATCTTTTTTTCTCTTCCAATTCTGAATGGCGCCAGTGTGAGCTAGGGTAGTATTCACACCAAGGGGTGGCGTTTATCTCTGCATATGTAAAGCTGCAGTCTTCCTCCTGAAGGGATAAATTCTTAGCCACTTTTGGTAGGTCACTACTTTATTCAAAGATCTGCCTGTTGCCTCCTGGACAGGTGGCAGGCAATTTTGTGAGACCTGCAGTGCCTCTGATCCTTGGTCCCAGCCTGTGTTTCCAGTCTTGCCTCTCACCACCCTAACACGAGCCCCAGACTCAGCAAGGGTGTCTTCTCATGGTCTCCCAAACTGTCCATGGTACAAGCGATTCTGATCCTTTGAGACTTAAGTGCACTGTGGATCACCGTACCCCTACAATCCCCAAAAACCCAAACACAGAGTTTGTCAAGAATTTGGTGGCTTCCCAGGCTCTTGGAGCCCTCCCTGGGTTCCCCTTAAAAGCTCTGCCTGCCTAAAACACCCTTGTCTTGTGCCTCTTCATGCTTCATCCTCCCAGTCATTTCTGGTCCCTGTGTCACTCATGCCCAGGTCGGCACTCCTCACTCTGTGCACTGTCGCTGCAGTGAAACTTAGCCCTTCCTTGCCATACCTCCCCGTCAGCACAGCCTGGTGCCCAGCTCCCACCTCGGGTCTCCTGCAGCGGCCCATGCTTCACAGCTCTGGCTCTCACTTGCATGCTGCCCCGGGCAGGGTTGGTTTCTAATTCATGTGTATCTTGTCTCTGCAGTGTGCCTGCCAGCTTCTCCACAGCCGGCCTGGGTCTTCTTCTTTATGGCCCCTCACAGTCCCCTAGTGGGGCACTGTCTCTATAGTAGGTGCTCAAGAAATACATTTTCAACTCAATTGAAGGGAATAGGCTCCCATAACAGAATGAACTCATTTCAGAAGTTCATTACCAAGTCTTGAAAGCCTTTTTTTATAGATCCTCCTGGATTCAATCCAGCTCTACCTTAATTAGCAAAGCAATTTGCAACACCCTTTCCGAAAAGTGCTTATGCGTCCCTTTGTGTGACTAGACTAGGGGCTGCTGTACCAATTGCTGTCACCACTGAAAATTCAATTTGGAAAATCGAAATCAGTGCCTGCGGCACCGATGTAGATTTGTATGTATAAAAGTTTAATATGGTAAAGAGAAATTTACTGACGACTGAGCAGGGGAAATGCAAAAGGAGCAAAAATAGAGCTATAAAGGACACTCGTCAGATGAACATCTATTTTATTCACATTTGGGGAACAGTGCTGAATTTTTCATAATGTCCCCACTGCTGCCTTTTTCAAACCCAGCACTGCTATTAGTCCTAAAACGTCCATGATCTCATTAGGTGTGAATGCAAAATCAGGTAATTTAAAGCTTGTATTAAGAATATTTCTAAAAATGCACAGTCCGTTTCCTCAGAAAAACTGCATTTCAGAACTCAGGAATGTTAGTGCTGGAGTCTGTGAATAGAGTGTGAGCTATAGGAGCGTGGTGAGGCTTCTGCGATTTGACAGATGTCTCCACTGACATCCTTTTCAGGATGACTTTTTTAATTGCTGAGCTTGAGTTATCTGTGGCTAGGAACCCAGCATTGATCAAGGCCTCATCACTCCTCAGGCAGTAAGAACTTGCTAGAAATGGGTATATCTCAAACTCCTGTCACCTCCAGTGAGCTGCTTCTACAGCCTCAGACACCTTCTGACCTCAGACAGGAAACTGGATGGCAAGTCTATTTTAGGACTCAGGTGTTTGGTTTTCTTTCTCGGATTACAATTGAGTCCAGGAATTCTGGGAACTCTCTAGGAGACTGTCTCTTTCACACAGAGGAAGCTTAAGAAGTGAGAGTACCTGAGGGTCACTTTGCTTTTTGCACTTAGACTTTATGCACTTTGCTCTTACAGGAGCAGCACTCTGCAAGGGTGACCCGCCCCCCGTGCCCCTCCTGTCTATCCTGCTGCCCATCAGAGATGGGACTAGGTGGCAAGGAAGGACAGCACCTTATACCACACCTGCTTGAGTATCATAAAGGTTGCTGAGCAGCCTACTGGTGACTTCTCACTGCTAGAGAAGTTGGAGCAGGAAGGGAACTTGAGTTGACAAGGTGTTTGAGGGTGCGGATCTGGTTGGAATGCAGGTTTATCAGGAAGCAGTGTTAGGAGCCCAGGAGAGAGGCAGAGGCTATGGGAGGAAGGTAAATCAGCGTGTGGACTCCTTTCCTAAGAGCTTAGTTGGGAAAGTGGTGGGGATGGTGGCAGGATGGGAAGGTCCAGATAAGCGGCCATCAGGTGAAGTCCGGGTGCAGCAAACAGCTGCTCTCTTGGCAGACCATGGAGTGCTCAGTGACCGCTGAGAGCCACCAGCGTCAGTCAGGAGTGAAGCCTCAGCAGTTTCTCATCCGTCCTCACTTCCGTTTCCAGCGCCACGGTCTGCAGTGCACACCAGCCATGCTGATCCACTGATAACATGCTGACCCATTCCCTGGGCACGGGCTCCACCTGGTCCTGTGCCTGGAGCGCCCCCACTCCCTTGCTGGTACATGCACCCATCCTCAGCTGCTCGTTCTCCAGCACTTCCTGCCTGGCCCTGCAGGCCCATAGCACCTCATACATGCCCCTTCGTTCCACTCTCACCAGGGTGGTCCTGAACTGTTCTGTCCTTTCCCCTGTTACTTTGTGAGACAGGGGCCTGTGTTTACTGCAACTCTTTACTACTAATAACTGTAAGAAAAACTAATCACTCACATTTATCAGTGTTCCAGGCCTGGAATTCAGAGCAGCCCAAGCATTACCTCATTTATCCTCACACCACCCTGGGAGGTAGGGGCTATTATTATATTTTCTTTTAAAAGAAAGGTTAGGTTGGCCAGTATGCTTCAAAAATGTTCAATGCATGAAAGACGAAGGCCGAGGAACTGTCCCGGATTAAAAGAGACTAAAAGATACATGACTGTTAAATGCAGCAGGACATCCTGTTTTTCCTTAGATTATTATTGAGACAATTGACAGAATTGGAATATGGACTGTGCATTAAATAATAGTGTTGTATCGATGTTAAGTGGCCTGAATTTGATCACTGAACTGTGGTTATATAAGAGAATGTTCTTGTTCTTAGGAAATGCACACTGAAATATTATGGGGTGAAGGGGCATTATGCTCCTCCTTTCAAGTGGATCAGAAGAAAGATATGTATGTACAGATACAGAGAAAGATAAACTGGCACCTTTTTTTTCTTAAGTGTGTTTCATGGGGGAAGAGTGAATGGTTTGCCTGACATCACATAGCTGATAAGGGATGGTGCCAGGATTCAACCCAGGTAGTTTGACTCCACTGCTCCCTACAGCCTTAGAGGTACTCATTCACCCAAGCATCCCCTGCTCATAGATGGGCCAAGCGTGCTCTAGGGTCTCAATGAATGTCTGTTAAATTTATAAGTGAGCACACTTTGGGAGGCCGAGGCGGCCAAATCACAAGGTCAGGAGTTCGAGACCAGCCTGACCAACATGGTGAAAGCCTGTCTCTACTAAAAATACACAAAATTAACTGGGTGTAGTGGTGGGTGCTCGTAATACTAGCTACTTGGGAGGCTGAGGCAGGAAAATCACTTGAACCTGGGAGGCGGAGATTGCAGTGAGCCGAGATCGCGCCACTGCACTCCAGCGTTAGCTTTTGGCTGTGCATGCCCTGCTGAAGAAATGTTCCAGATGTGTCGTCCAGATGTGTGCAGAATTCCATTCTAGCAGGACTTTCCCTGGAAGAGCTGACCGGCAGCAGGGAGGCACCAGCCTCATCCTTTTCCATTCATTCTGTCCACTCAGATAATGACTTTGATTATTATTCAGCAAACACTGGCCACCTCTTCAGGCCATAATCCTTCCTCTTCTGATGTATCTAGCTGTTCTCGTGATGAGTAGCCTGAACCCAGGAATGGGTCAGGTAGAACTAAATGATGGATTGTCTTTTTTGTTTGCTGTAAAGTAGGGACCTCATTTGACATGCACAGAGAGGCAGCAGTGGAGCTGCCTATTAAACTCCTTTACTACTGATTTATTTATGCTCTGCCTTCTCCAGGGAAGGATTTAAGTTAGGAAAAAATCCATCATTTGAATTTTGGGGGAAAAAAATGTGAAAGAGAAAGTTTTGTTCTGGGGAGCTTTTCAAAATTCTTGGCAGAAAAATTTAAAGAATTATACATAAGTAATAGCAAGGACAGAATAAAGGGAAAGTTCGAAGAGGTAAGAGGGAAGAGACCACGCCTCCTCTGTATGCTGCCTGTCTTCCTGACCACGCCTCCTCTGTATGCTGCCTGTCTTCCTGACCACGCCTCCTCTGTATGCTGCCTGTCTTCCTGACCACGCCTCCTCTGTATGCTGCGTCTTCCAGAGAATGCCCATCAGGGGCATCGCTGTCTCTGGCACCAGATGATTTACTTATATCCCCCTTTCTATGGCAATGCCTCAGGGTTCTGGGCCATCTCCTTTCTAGCAGGACCTAACTGTGGTCCCATCTTGGTTCTCCTCAGTTTACCCATTTTATCTTAAATGTTGCCACCTTCATGTTTCTTCCCTTCTTGTAGAGTTTCATCAGCTCCCCACTTATCACAGATGAAAACTCAGGTGATTTTTTTGTTGTTGTTTTTTTTGCCTTTGCTAAAAGATTCTGTTGGTCTGAGGCTGGGCATGGTGGCTTACGCCTGTAACCCCAGCACTGGGAGGCTGAGGCAGGCGGATCACTTGAGGTCAGGAGTTCGAAACCAGCCTGGCCAACATGGTGAAACCCTGTCTCTACTAAAAAATACAAAAATTAGCTGGGTGTGGTGGCACATGCCTTTAATCCCAGCTACTCGGGAGGCTGAGGCTGGAGAATTGCTTGAACCCAGGAGGCGGAGGTTGTTGCAGTGAGCCAAGGTTGTGCCGCTGCACTCTAGCCTGGGCAATAGAGTAAGACTCTGTCTCAAAAAAAGAAAAGAGAAAAAAAAGGAATCTACTGGTCTGGCCTGAAGCATCCCAGAGGATTTCTGCCTCCTCTTCCTTGCTGACAGCGTCTCCTCCCCCAGGAAGGCCTGCCCTTCTCCCTTCTGCTTGCTGACCCCTGTGCTTCTTTCAGAACCCAGCGTCTTCTCACTTCCATCATGCACTGACCACTTGAGCATGTGGGGACTCCCCCACTGAGTCCCTGTAGCCCACTCTGCCCAGCACCCCCTTTGTTAGGCATGCCTTTCCAACCTTACATTTCTATTGTGGCATCTCCCACTGCAGCTGGTGTCGTGGCTCACAAGTCACAGATGCTCAACAAATGCTTGTTTACTGGTTAATCTGATTTTTCTGCAGGTTGGGGAGTTGATGAGGCAGAGCTATGCCTCCAAAAAGTAGTTTCTAATAGCAGAGCTATAGTCCAGGTTTGCTTCCCGCAGAGTGGAGAAGCCAGTGCTAGCTGCAGGCCTGCTTCATGTGAATGCCTTATTAAGTATGGTCTTTCCCCAAGGTACAGACACTGTGGGAGGCAGGACTCCTTTGCTCACCTCCTTGGGGGTTCTTTGCTTTTCAGGTTGCAGAGCCTGAGGCCTGTGATCAGATGTACGAGAGCTTAGCGCGACTCCATTCAAACTACTACAAACACAAGGTGAGTGGGCCACAGTCTTTTATATCCCCAGCTTTCTGACAGGACAACTAATAAGAATGAGTGAAAATCTGATTATGTAATATTTTGTAAAGAATTGGCTTTGCTGCTTTCAAATGAAACCAGTAATTTCAACCAAGCCAACAGAGGTGCCTGGTAGAGGCTTTTACGCCACTTAAATAAAAGCTGTTTAAAATTGTGAATACAGGGAAAAGGGAAGAAACAACGAAAACCAATTATGAATAGAAGCCATGTATTTGATATGCCAGTGTGTGCTCCTGGGAGTGTCTGACAGCCATTGGATTTATACCTATTTTCCCATTCACTCTGAGGGAACTGACACCTCCCCACACTCTGGTGATAAAGGTGGGATGATTGGGAAAGTCCCATCCTTTCCGGAGCTGGGCGCCAACATGATTACTGTCAAATTCCATTTAGAGTAGTTTTTCCCATACTTGAAAAATGTGTTCAGTAACTCCACAAACATGTGGCCATATGCTTATGTGGAAGATGGATTTTTTCTAAATCCTCCTTACTAACATGTGATCCATGAGCAGCAGCATGGGCATCACCTGGGAGCTGGTTAGAAAAGCAAATCGGGGGCCCCACCCATACCTGTGTTTTCCAGGGGGGACTCATGGGTCCATTAAAGTTGGAGCTGCCTCCTGGAGACTGTACTGGTTCTTGTAAGGCCAAGTCTTAACCTCAAGGTGGCGCTGCTCTTCTTGTTAGGCCTGGCCTCTGGTTGCTCAGGGCCCAGATGAAATGCAGTCAGAGAGCAGGGCTTGTGTACTGATCTCTCCCCTCCCTTCACTTCCTCTCTGCCCCGGTGACCAGTACCCTCGCCCCAGAGACACCAGCTTCAGTGGCCTGTCGTTGGAAGAGTACAAGCTGATCCTGTCCACAGGTAATGAAAGCACAGCTGCCTTTTCTCATTGGTTTGCAAATGACTCTGAGTTTGAGTGGCCAAGGGGAATTGTCTAAGAAGACAGCTTTGCCTGATGGAAAGTCTTGTAGAACAGCCCAGAGGAAATTCTGAAGCTACAGGGCTCATGCATTTTGACCATATACTGTGGAGAAGGTCAAAGGCGTTATTTAAAAAAGAAAATCTCGGCCGGGCACGGTGGCTCAAGCCTGTAATCCCAGCAGTTTGGGAGGCCGAGACGGGCGGATCACGAGGTCAGGAGATCGAGACTATCCTGGCTAAGATGGTGAAACCCCGTCTCTACTAAAAAATACAAAAAACTAGCCGGGCGAGGTGGCGGGCGCCTGTAGTCCCAGCTACACGGGAGGCTGAGGCAGGAGAATGGCGTGAACCCGGGAGGCGGAGCTTGCAGTGAGCTGAGATCCGGCCACTGCACTCCAGCCCAGGTGACAGACCGAGACTCCGTCTCAAAAAAAATAAAAAAAATAAAAATAAAAAAGAAAATCTATCTTTAGTGCTTTTAAATTCAAGGTTGGGCAGCAGGGAACAGGGGAATACATGTTTGCCAAATGGAAATAGTTGAAATCAGGATGGAAGGAAAATAATTTTATTTTTATGGTCCTAAGGGGGCTTTATAAACAATGAAGGTTTTAATTAAAACAAAAAGCCATTCAATAAATGTGTTTGGGGATATCCGCCTAAGAGTTATCTGACCCAGGGGACATGGTCTGTGGGTTAGATATGAGTTTAACTAGGTATGTTTTAGAGTCATTGGTAGACTCTGATTAACAAGAAAGGAAACATCCTGCCAAGCCTGTCCTTTCCTTAGTTCCCTATCTCCATTGTCCCTAAGGAGGGGGGCCAGAGAGCCAGGGCTGAAGTAGGCAGGTACTGGAAAATTACTATTTTTGTTGCCAAGTATATTATATACAAAAATAGGCTAGCCTTTTCTGGAAGGGCATGGCCCTGACACATTTCCTTCTGGTATTCTAGAAATATGTCTTTCCTCTTCTTCTGGCAGCCTTCAGCAACTTAGTTTTGAGGATTTGGGCTTCTAGAAAACCATCTTCTGAGATTAAAACCCGGTGGTGTCACCTGCTATTGTCAACTCTAACCCTGTTTTTATTCCAGTACTCTCTGGGAAACAGGTGAAGATATTTTGGCCAGGCAAAATCACTTTATTGGCAATTTTTTTAATGTGTAAATTTACTCTTCTATCCCTGGGTCCGTTTAATTAGCAGCATTTATGCACATTATTGTGAGGGCCCTGGACCCTCACAAAGTTTGAACTTGAAGTGAGGGTGGAAAAAAGTTCCAGAGGCCCTGCCTCTGCCCTGTATGTTGTTCACCTCAGGGCAGCCTCTGCAAGTGGAAAACAGGCAGCAACGAAGGCTAGGAGATAGTCCCACCATTGGTCTGCGCTGCAGCTTGTTCTGGCTGCGAGTTTAGTTCCAGGAAATTTGCTGAGAATTTGTTTTCACAGCAAGCCTCATATTTTTGTTGCAAATTGTGTGGCGTAAGCTCACCAAATGTTTCCTCTGACAGGACAAGAAAAGACCTGCAGCACTTTGTAGTGAGAGGCTTTGAGGGCCTGGCGAGTCTGAAATGTGCTGTGTTCTGGGTCACGTGTGTGTCCACCCTGGGACTGGTGTCATGGAAAGCGCCTAAGGGAGGCCTCGGGGCTTGGAGATGGACAGTGTCCCTCAGTGTCCACCTGGACACTGGAAACGTGGACTTCCGGAAAAGCGCCAGAGCAGGGGCTTTTTTCTGTCACCTTTTTTGGTCAGAAAAGATACTCTTTTTTTCTCCAGTAGTTTTGTTAACATGAAAATTCAGGCCGGGCAAGCAAAACAATATTATAAGAATATCTAAAATTTAACATATACGTAAAATTAGATTTCATGGAACATTAGCCCTAGAGACTTCAGAAAAATGGTTCCGTACTGGGGGTGACTTTGGCCCCCAGGGGACATGTGGCAATCTCTGGAGACCTTTTTAGTTGTCACAACTGGTGGTGGGAGCAGCGGTGCTACTGTTATTAGTAGGTAGAGGCCGGGATGCTTCGAAACAGCCTTCAGTGATGCACAGGCCAGCCCACAACGAAAAATTATCTGGCCCAAATTGTTGGCAGTGCCAAGGCCAAGAAACCCTGCTTTGGTTCCCGGGTGTGGGGACGTGTATTTTCTTAACCAAGAGCCCCTCCCACCCGCATTGTGGTGGAGATGGCTGCCTTTTCATTGAGTGCAGGCTGTGTGCCAAGCAAGTTACTTCCATGATTTTCTTTAATCCTTACAACTTTTGAGGTACATGTTTTTTTTTTTTTCTTTTTCATCTCTCCCCACGTTGTCTGCAGATGTGTGTTTTTATCTTCATTTTACAGATGAGGAACCCAAAGTATAGAGGGTTGAGTAATGTGCTTGAGGGGACCCACAGTGGGAGACAATGGGCTGGGATTCAGGCCTAAGTCCATCCCCCTCCCAGTGCCTGCTTAACTCCACAGCATGTGCTGGGCCTGCACGCCAGGATTCAAATCCCTGCTCCACTTCCCAGCTGTGCAAACTGAGCAAGTTACTTCACCGCCTCCTGCCTCAGTTTCCACACCTGAAAACAAGACAGGGCTGTGTGGAGCAGGCCAAATTTCGCGATGGACCATCTGGGCCTGTGGGTTGCACAGCAGACAGCGCAGGGCCATTTCTTTGCCCTCATATGGAGCAGGGCAACGAGCAGCACACCCCGCTTTGATGCCGAGGGTGAGGAGAGGGCAGGAAACCACTGAGAGCGTGCTGGGCACAGAGCCTGGCACACAGTGCTCAGTCACCGCGAGTGGTCACTTCTGTTACCCTGTTTAATCTGCTCTTCAGAAGCTGGGTCTAAACTTCCCTTTTTCAGGAACACACTGTGTGAAAAGCCAGGCATGCTTGTGTCGGGAAAGCCCCATGGGTCCAATCTATGTCATCAACTTTTAGACTTGTCTCTCTCTTTTTGTCTTTCCCTTTGCAGACAGCTTGGAAGAGTTTAAGGGAATGGATAAAAGCATGTGGAAGAAACTGCAGGAGAAGTTTTCCTCCAAGGGTCCTGAGGAGGATCATAAGGCCTGAGCCCAGGCCTTACCTCACCCACATATCTAGGTGTGGAGTCTTGTACATTGCCATCGTCAATAAAACTGCCCCAGTTTTCCCGTGACCTTACAGTTTGGGAATCTCCTCTAGCCTTCCCAGAAAGGAAGGCTCTAAAGAAAGTTTCAGCCTCAGAAGGGGTGGCGATTGGGCTGTCTGCTGTGACTGCTGCTCATGGGGAGGGAAATCTCCTGGGGAGAGGAAATGCAGGTTTCCCTCTGGGCCTGACAAGGGAAGGTAATGGGGCCTCAGCACAAGGTGCTTCCTGCAGGACCACAGGAGTCCCCGCCCCTCTGACAGGGGTCTGGTGCCTCCTGGCAAGGTACTCAGGCTCTGTTTTGTTGTAGGAGCTCCTGGGAGGAAGCCAAAAATAGCAGTAAATACTGAAAAGGGCATCCTGTTGCAAACAGAAAGCATCAGGGAAGTGTGAGGCCCAGAGAGGCAAAAAGCCTGCTTGGCCCTCATCCCCACTGACTCAGAGAAGGACGAACCTCAGGCCTCTGTCCCTGACCTTGCAAAAACCCACATGGCCCATTGGCTTAAGGGACAGGGAAGCTATAGACAGGCCTTGGCCAGGCGGGGCCTCAGCTACAGTTGGCTTCAGCATTGTGGGCAGGTTCTGTAGGTGGCCACAAGTCAGAGGCCATGCTGGCTGAGGACACACACAGGGTCACCTCATTATTCCATGGAACTTTGGCTCTTCCTGATAGACACATTCACTTTCCTAGTTGAGCATTCTTCTGTCTGGAACCGTGAGGGACCAGGCTGGGCCCACAGCGCCCCGGTGGGTACAAAGTAGAAATGGGTTCTCAACCTCATCTGCGTCTAGGCTCCTCAGGATGTTCTGAAATGCATAAAATAAAATCGACAGGACTGCAGTAGAAAATAGTTATGCCAAAATGCAGTTCTGGGTAGGGAAATCTCAGGGGAGGACCCCTGAGAGGATGTCACTCAGTGCATCTCCTGAGAGCCTGAGGAGAGGCCAAGCCAGCAGGGAGGGGCTCTTGTTCCTGTCTTCTGCCAGTGTGTCCTGTTAATCCTCACAGCCCCCGAGGGAGTGCAGGAAACACATCCCTTTTTAACGGACTAGACTTCTATTAATTTATTTAAGGCAATTAACATATTAGTTCTCAGGCCAAAGGATTTGTAAAACATTACACCAAAAGGAGAAAAACAAGCGGTCATGAAACAGCCATGCGAACGCCGCTCAGCCCTTGTTTGCCTGGGCGTACAACTCTTCCCCAGGAAGCCTGGGAAGAGGCAGGTCCCAGGAGCAAGATCGTCCATCATGGAGTCATCAGGCCACCTACAGCCATGCCAGGGTGGCATGGACATGACAGTGAGGTCTGCACTGGCTACAGCAGATCTGAGGCACGGAGGGAGCTGTACAGCCATGGGCAGGGCTGAGCACAGCACCCTTGGAATAAGTTAAATAACAAAGCCCTAAAATCACTAGTAACAGCATTACTGCCACCTCCCCCAGAGGCCGGCAGCAGCCAAAATGTAGTGCTTGGAGATAAAGGGGTGACCCCACTTTTAACTACCCATGAGGACTACAAAGAGTTGTCAGTTACTGCTTTAAGGGACAAAGGTCTCTAGGTAGGATTTGTCTTCTGCTAAGGCATTAAGGTAAACTGAGTCCCAGTGAACTTTCAAGTCTTTTTTTTTAAGGGCTCTAAGCAGGTCTGTCAGCTCTGAGGCTCCCCCTCCATGCTGTTGAAAGCCTGGGTCGGTGTCGGGGTGTCTGGCAGAGTGGGAGTGGAGGCTGGCCAGCTGGCTGGGCCACCCAACCCGGGCGAGGGGGCAGTGTTCTTCACAATCGCAGTCTCCAGTGATGAGCATCCCCTGTTGGGGCCTTCAGTGGCCCTTCTCAGCGGCTCATGCAGTTCTGGACATCCACAAAGCCTAGGCGTTGCCTGCGTTTCCGCTGCTCTGTCATCTAGGGTTAAGCAGATGCCAACAGGCCCGGTCAGGCCTCCTGGCACCTTCTCTCCATGGGTGCTGTGGAAGGGCTTGGCGCCCGTCTTCCTCTGTGGGCCCAGCTGCTATTCAGCACTGGCAGTGGGCCAGGGCCCCTCGGGGTGCTTTAAGGATGTCGATGTCAGCACCAAACCCTTGTTCTCAATTAGCGTGTCACAAACCCCGGATCTGATGCAGCTGAGAAACCAGCCCACTAACAGGCTGCCTCATCTTCATGCAGGCACTGCCAGATGCAGAGGAGGATGTCTAGGCAAGAGGGCCTTAAACTCGGGAATCCCCTCAAAGGACCTACCTGGCAGCTGCAAGAGGAAGGGGATGAGAGACAGAGGGCCCCACTACCCTGTACTAAGTTTCCACTTGGCCTTGTCTTCAGCAGCCCAAGGCAGGGGTTGTCAACCCCAGTCTGACTTGCCATGTAGGGGAGAGTGGGCCCATCCAGGGCCAGAGGTCAGTGGGGAAGAGGGTGGGGCAGGAAGGATGAAGGCAGGCAGGGGCTGCCCAGGGATAGAGCCCAGGGTGGGCCTGGGATCAGGCAGGGTGCATACCTGCTCCTTGAGCTCGTTGAGCTGGGCAGTGAGGTGGGACACCAGCTTCATGGTGGAGTTGAGCTTGTCCTGGAGAATCCGAATCTCGTTCTGCTCCCCCTCGCCCTCGTTGCTGACAAGGGACATGGCCCGCATCCGGGGGAACCAGTCCAGGTTCTTGTTCTGAAAAACATCACCAGTGGGGTGAGCAGGCGTGGGCCCAGCCCAGAAAGGCCTCATTTAGAGTAATGTGGGGGGAGGCTTCTGCCACACCCTTGACAAAATTACTCGTCAGGGATGTGTCATGGGAAAATCTGAATTGACCTGGTCCTCCCTGGGGCCAGAGTGAGCTGGCAGTCAGCCCTCTGCCACTGAGACAGGCTGACTTCCGTTAGACAGCGTCGGCAGCTGAGTTTGAGTCCTTCGCTGGTATCAGCACCATCTGTTGACTCTCATCACACCCCCTGAGAGGTGGAGGAAGGCCTCTGCACCCAGACAGACCCTGGATCTCCTTCCTTCCTTCCTCCCGCCCGCCTGCCTGACAAGCACGCCCCACGCCCTGGGAAGACACAAGTCAGACAGATGGCAAACGGAGGGAGCGGGAGGCTCCGCTGAGGAAAGCTGGCATCTGACACGTGTCTGGGAGGCAAAGCCATGTTTCCCAGGACAGAGGAGTGGGGAGGGAAGGGCACCAAGCAGTTCTCGGCTTCCTTGTTGTAAGCTGTGAATTCTCAGACCAGCAGATAAGCCTGTACACAAAGATCAGCTCGAAATACAGACTTAAACGACAAAGAATTCCTTCTTTATGATTCATTGTCTTCACTCCATTATTACAGACATTGGACAGATGATATTTAAAGTTTTTCCAGGCTCCCCTTCAGCCCAGGACCATCTAATTCAGACTTTTTAGGAAGCAGCCTGCCTTCCCGCCAAGCTAGAAAACACTCCCTGAGAGTGGCCCACAGATCACTGGCCACAGGCAGGATCTCCCCGACTCCACCCCTCCTCAGCATCACTGCACCACAGGCCCAGGGATACCACACGCGTTCTTTGGAGCTGATGGGTTTGCCGTGGGATTTTTCCTGACACCCAGAAGTGGGAGGAGGCCCCTCCGCAGCAGCGGGCCGCTGGCAGCCAGAGCTGCTTCCAGCTGCTGCTCCTCGCCCTGCAGCCCAGAGCTGCTTCCAGCTGCTGCTCCTCGCCCTGCAGCCCAGAGCTGCTTCCAGCTGCTGCTCCTCGCCCTGCTGACCTTTCAGCAAGTGTCTGCAGCTGTCCGAGCCCCTCCCCTGGCCTCCCAGGGCCGACAGACAGATGTGGCCACTCCTCTCCAGAGCCCAGGGTACTCAGAAGCTAAAGCCATGAGGCCTCTGGTGCACAGTGATGTTGACTCTAGAATGGCTGGCTGGTTTGGGCCCAGAGGCCCGGCGCAGCCCCTGCTCACACCTTGATCATCTGGGCCACGTAGCTCTCGGGGCCTGTGTAGTCGGTCTTATTCTTCACGCGGACCAGGACAATGAAGTACAAGTAGTTCCACATGTTGTGCTCCAGCTTGATGTGTTCCTCAAATGACACCGTCTTGTTATCAAATTTGTCCCTCTCCAGACCTGAGGGTGCAGAGGGCGGGAATGAAACCATCAGGCATCAAGAGCCACTGCAGGGCCACCTGCTGGAGGGGACCCAGCTTGGGGGCGGGGAGGCATTTATTCTCGGGATGAGCGTCGGGATGAGCGCTTCCAACGGCTCGCTCTGGGCTATTTGGGTCACTTCTATTTGAAGCAGCAGCCACTTAGTGGAGATCCTGCCCTGCCGCAGCTGCAGCCCTCCAGCGGCAACCGAGGACTCTAGGAGTAAACGCCAGAATTCCCCGAACTCAGGGGAAGCATGAATGGCTGAATAAGTGAGGTCCTACAGGCCATACAGGAGACACCTGCCTGAGCCCGAGGTGGCTGGTGAGGGGACTAAAACTTCGTTTCAGGGGTGGGAAAACCACTGGACTGAGACTAGAAGCTCCAGGCACTGCCTGGGCTCATGTCCTCACCTAGAAACCCCGGGGGTTTACAGGGATGGCCCTGTCTCGCTCCCTTCTGACTCCAAGTTCAGGGAGGGTCATGTTCTCCCCAGTTCTGGGATGAGCAAATGCATCAAATCATCAGCCCCAGGGCAGGATTCCCCAGGGCAGGAAGGGCCAAACCGCCACTGCCGCTGGCGTCAGATGATGTCCCAGCCCCGCTGCGGCCTCCACAGAGCAGGAAGCAACCCTCACCACAGATGAAGCATGTCGTCTTGAGAATCTCTTCCTTCTTCTGCTTCTCACTACGCAGGTCAGCGAAGGTGTCGATGATTACCCCAAAGATGAGGTTCAGCACGATGATGATGACGATGAAGAAGAACAGGAGGTCATAGACCACTCGCGCTGGGAAGAGAGACTCCTGCGGGGGGTGAGGCAGGGAGGCTGGGCCCAGTGGTCCCCACATTCACCCGGGCAAGACAGGACTCAGGTGGGGGCCAGGGCTGTGATATTGGGGACCCCAGCAGAAGGAAATGAGGGCCTCTGGTTTGGGGGCTGTCAGATGGCAGAGTGGACCCAGCCTGGCTCCAGAGCAAGAATTGCAAGCAAAAGCCCTGAGTTTGGGTTAGGAAAGCGTGGACTCAGGACACGCCGGGGTGAAGGCCTGCAGAAGGAGTCAGGTGCGGGGAGGTAGGGCTACGAGTCTTGGCGTGTCTCTGCCCCTAACACTGATTAGGGAAAGAGGCAGCTCTGAACACCTCTGCCCACCCTCAGGACGCCTGGCCACACACATTCCAGAAACCCTCTGTCTGGCCAGGGAGGCCGCCTCTCACTCCTTCTCAGCAACAGCAGAAGGACTGACATTCGGGAACGTGGCTGCCCAAGCCAAATCATGAGGCCTCCTGATGAAGCTGATCAGCTCCACCCTCTGCCCGCCTGCTGTGGGCTAGGAAAGCCAGTGGTCACCGTCCCTAGCCCTGGGGCAAAGTTTGGTTGCGAAAGTCTTTCCTTATGGAATGAGAGGGTGAGGGGGCAGCTGAGCAGTAATGTCATGGAATTGGCCAGGTGTGGAAAGCAGAGAAAAGGGGATACAAGTTCGGAAGAGGGGGTTCAACCCTGAATATCTGATGCGAGGCCAAGGAGTCTCCACAGTTGCTGATCGGGACAGTGGCTTGGGCCCCGCAGGTTTGGGAGTGGGCAGGAGTGCTCACATCTTTGGAGGGCTTGCGGAGAATGTCGCCTACACCACCACCGTTGCGTAGCCCATGGTTCATGACAGTGACGATGCACATCAGCAGAGTGTCACAGGCCCGCTCTGTGCTGTCCAGGTCCCCATCCTCTGCAAGCAGAGTGTGCTCAGGCCCAGGCTGTCAGCTCCCCGCTCCCCACCCAGACTCCCACACACACACCACCCTCACCTTCCAGGACCTCGGGCACCGAGAGCCCCGAGACACAGTCCATCTTGTCCCCACTGCAGGTGTCCACAAATGCAGCAGCTCCATGTGGCATCCCCAGGGGGCTGGCTGGAGGGGACATGAATGAGGTCACCAGGAGGTCCAGTGCCTGACCTTATCATCCCCTGGCTCTGTCCCCAGCATCACATCCTCCAGGAAACCTTCCCTGATCCTGCCAGCCCTCCACTGTCCGGCCATAGTGAAAGGTCATCACGCCTCTGCCCCCCACTGGGTTGCACACTAAGGGCAGGGAGGGGTCTCTGTACCCCTAGGCCTGGCACACGGGCAGCTTCTGCAAATACTGGGTTTAACATGAATGACAGTGCAAGGAGCTCCAGCCCTCAAGCAAGGGGTTCCTTAGGGGCCAGAGACCCAAGGCTCTCCCACCCACTCTGTGTGTTCCAGAAAAGATCGAGGCAGACTGGTGTGAGCTAGACGTCCCCAGAAGCCAAGAGGAGAAGCAGATGGGAGCCTGGTGAGGTAAGCGCTGCAGGTCCTGGTCCTGATGCCAGACACTTGTGAGACCCAACCTCATTCCCCACAACCTGCCCAGGAGAGGAAGCCTCCAAGACCTGTGGAGTGGTTGTTGGGCAGTCGGTCGACCTCAAGGATGAAGTCATCCTTGAGGAAGAGGAAGCCGACGATGGAGAAGAGGTAGACCAGGATGAGGGCCAGCAGGGCTGTCAGCAGGATGGAGCGGCCATTGCGGGTCACACTCTTGATGACGTTGAACAGGGTCTCCTCGCGGTAGATGAGGTCAAAGAGCTGCAGGATGGGGTTGAGATAGGGATGGCGCCTTGAGGGGCTGGGCCGGCCAATCTCGCTGAGGATGCCACTGGAACCCTGAGGGCTGCCCGGGCTCCAGAGTTTCCCAAGGCTCCTCCAGGAAGGTCTCTGCACTTAGTCAGGAGTAACCAAGCTGGGTGGGTCTGTCAGGGGAGCTTCTCAAAGAACCTAGAATTCTAAGGTCACAGAAAGGGAGTGGCCCAGGGGAAGGCACGAGGGGTGAAATGGGTGGCTGAATACCAGCCAACTCTTACAATGCCCTTGCTACATGCCAGGAAACAGTGTAAGTGCTTTCCATGCATTAGCTCATTTCATCTCACAATTATTTTAGAAGGCAGGGGCTGTTGTAATCACCATTTTACAGGTGAGAAAACTGAGGCATGGGGCAGTTAAGAAACTTGCCCAGTTACACAGCTAGTAGTAGCCCAGCTGAGATGCAAAGCCCTGGTCCAGCTCCAGAGTCCAGGCTTGAACCACCACTGTACAGGAGAAAGGGGTCAGATGACTACCAGGAGTAGCCATCAGGGCCTTGAGGGCCAGGCTTGGGTAAGGCAGAGGAAGACTGAAATCTCACTGCTCCCAGCCCAGGAGCAAAAGGACTGGACAGAGAGACTGGTGACGGGGAGCTGCCAACAACTCATGGGAAGCCTCAACCACCTCATGCCCCCATCCAGCCCCAGCCCACCCAGAAGGCCTCACCAGGATGCTGTAGAACAGCTCATGAGCAAAGAGGCCCAGGACACTGGTCAGGATGTAGCCCACGTGGTAGAGGAATTCCATGTCCATGACCATGGCCTTATAGCCCCGGATGAAGGTGCCACGGTTGCCCACGAAGCTCACCACAAACACGATCTTGTTGGTCAGCTGGGGGTGAGTGCAAGGCATGAGGGTCAGCGCTCTACCACCTAGTCTGAATCCGCACACATGCCTCCCCAGTGCCCAGCTCAGAGCCTGGGAGGCACGGCATTAACGAAATTGCTTCCAGAAATACATCTGGGCACCTGGGACTCAGAATACAGAAGCAGCCCCTTGGGTCCTCAGTTCCAGGAACACAGTGAGGTATAGGCAAAGGAGGATGGGGACAGAGAAGACCACTGACTGGGTCTGTCAGGCAAAGGTATTCCTTGCTCAAAGCACTTTATTTCCATCTGTCAGGAGATTGTCATTATATATGAATCTTCACATCTGCCATGTAGCAGTGCCCCTGGGCAGTGCACAACCAGCAGTGTGCACAGCCACCCTGACCCTGTTGTTCCAAAGGGACTCTTGAATTTCTGTCTCTGGGTGCCAGCTGCCCTCAGATGTTGAGGGAGAGGAAGAAAGCACAGAACAGTCCCTGCCATCGGTCTATAAGGAACTTGGGAGCGCAACAGAGTGGGGGGGATGGGACGGAGCAGTGGCTTCTGGAAGCAGTAGGCCAGCCTGCCATCTAAATGCAGTGAGCATGAGCTTGTTTGGGAATGGGGGCTCCCTCTGGCACTCACATTGAGGGCACCCAGGATGTTGAGTGTGGGCCCGATGCCCAGATAGTAGATGGAGCGTAGGATGAGCGCCACGATGAGGGGGCGAATGCTGTAGCGCTTGGTGAACAGGGCCGCAATGGAGAAGCAGATGAGGATCCAGAACAGCAGTGAGATGAGAGGGGAGTCCAGCACGCCTGGGGGCCAGGGGCAGGGTGAGCAGGGCTCCCTCAAGCCCACCACAGCCCCAGAGCAGGTCCAACAGGTGCCGAAAAGCCACCTTCTCCTGGCGGCCTTCCCGGTTAAGTTCCTGGTGCCTGGTTTTAGCCTCCTCCATTACACCTGCCCCTCAGGCCTAAGCGGGAGGCCCTGTCCAGCTGCGGCTACCAGGTCTTGTTTCTGACTGACACATCTGTGCATATGCACGTGCACGCATGCGCCATCTCCCATGAGGTCAAAGACCCTGACCGTCCCCTTGGACCGCACCTGTGTCTCCATGATGTAGTGAGAGCCTACAGGATGGCGCAAGGGGGTGCTTTTGCACACTCTGCATCTGGTCCCCTCAGAGGCCAGCTGGCCTCAAGGCTCTGCCCCACCCCAGGGAGGAGGCATGGCAGGGCCTGGGGAACCTGCCGGCCAGCCCTGTGTTCTCACCTGTGGACGCGCCCTCCATGTAGGGGTAGAAGAAGGCAATGATGATGTTGATAAACACGGCCAGGTTGAAGGAGATGCTGCCCCACAGGGTCATGCGGCGGGAGAACCAGTAGATCAGCGGCATGCCTGAGGAGGAGGGCAACGGCGAGCTGCTGGAGGGCCCTGGTGAGCACCCTCTGTCCCTTGCATGCGGGGACCCGCTCAGGAGGAAGCCACACATGGAAGAGCGCTTCCTGGGGGTGAGGCGGGGGTGGGCGCAGGGCACCCACAGGCAGGCAAGGGAGGCCATTATAACAGGGTGTCAGTGAGCAGCTCCAGACCGCCCCACCCTCCCGCCCGCGGGTCTCACTGCGGAGCTTGCGCTGCCACTCCATCTCGTTGTGCAGGAAGGAGGACTGGTCAAAGAAGTCGCTCACTTTGCTGCCCTGCTCGTCCTGCTCGGTAGTGGTGAAGAGCCGGTGCTTGGTCTCCTCCGTCAGGAACTGGCAGATGCCAGGCACTGGGAACACGATCTGCTCCATGCTGCGGTCCTGCCGCACAATCTGAGCACGCACAGCACATGGTCACACCCGGCCCAGACCCCCACGCCCACCCCTGCTGCCCACAGGCCCACCTCGATCTGGGACGTGTGGTTCTCGTAGTAGGCCAGGGGGTCTTCCTCCTCCTCCTGTGCTGGCACTGAGGACTTAAGCATCTGTGACAGCTGCTTGTTGTTGAGGCTGAGCTGGAGATGGGGAGGGCGCGGAGGTCAGACCCCAGCCTGCACATCCAGGCCTGGCACTCAGCCCCTAGCCTCCCAGGCCTTCGCCCAGCTCTGAACTACACTTCAGCGAGTGTTCCCGCCAAGCCAGACCAGGCCAAGCCCAGCCCAACTAGGACGTAGCCTCGAGAATCTGGTGCCAAAGGGAGGGGAGCGGGAGAGCCATTACCAGAGAATCCCAGAGGATAGCCGGGGCCTTCCTCAGTCCTGCCCAAGTGCAGCCCGGGTCCTGCTTGAAGCTTCCAGACCCACCCCAGACCCACCTGAGACTTGCTTCCATTTCTCAGTCTGAGTTTCACCCCTGGCTGCCAGGCCTGATCAGCCTCCTAAGCTGTACCCCCAAATTCTAGCCTGGCTCATATTCTAGGGCCTCACTCTGTTCCAGGCCACGCCCTTGGGTCGATGCTCCTCCCTGGGCTCCAGGCCCTGCCCCCACCCCAGTCTCGGGGCCAGCACCCACCATGGAAGAGATACCCTCGGCCTCCTCCTCTTGAATGCGCTTCACCGGCTTCAGCAGGTGCTGCAGCTGTTTATTGTGCCTGGAGAGCTGAAGGAAAAGGCAGCACAGTCACCAGGGCATGGTG
>NW_012115599.1:13847319-13881079 GCF_000951035.1 Colobus angolensis palliatus
ACTGGGGGGTGATGGTGTCTGGGGGACATGGTGGCTCGGGGGCATGGTGGCCAGGGGAGTGATGGCTGTCGGGCACCCTGGGGGCCACTGGTAGAACTGGTACCTGCAGCGCCAGGATGTAGATGTTGTGGCCCACTTCACGTGGGCTCACCTCCGAGTTCTCACGCTCTTCTTCCTGCAGGTAGGCCTTCTTGATGACGTCCACCTGGAGGGGCAGTGCCTGTTCCAGTGCTCTCTTCCTAGGGCGGTAGGGCCAGCCTGGCCCTCATCCCCATCCCAACACACTCCACCCAGTCCTGCCCACCCACCTGCCCGCCTGCCCAGCCTCACCAGCTCCTGGGGCCGCAGGCTGATGAGGATGCGCTCGGCATTTTCACTGTCATGCCGGCTCTCCATCAGAGCCAGGAGCAGTTTGGAGGCATTGTCCTGGGTGGAGGGGCGGAGGGAGGCAGGCCACAGTCTCAGGGCCCCCACCATGCCCCTGACAACTTCTCCCTCATTCCTCTCCACAACAACTCTCCCATCCCACAAAGGGTCAGGTGCCATGACCTTCCCATCCTCCCTCCCCTAGGCTTAATGAGAAGCATCCTGCACAGCCAGCCCACCCACAGGCTTGCCTTCACCCCCACTGTGGCAAACACTCAGCTACCCAGACAGCAGACACACACATAGCAAGTCCTCAGCTAAACCAGGACATATTTGTATCGAGTGTGTGTTTCAGCATGCTTGCTCACATGTGCACTCATGTATCTATAAACATGCGAATATTACACACACACCCTGCACACACCACACACTTGTGCATCCAAATGATGCCCCATCACACACATAATCTAACACCCACATATTACACACCACTATGCACACTTGACACGCAAGTCACACATACGCGCATGCACATCACATGTACACCCAGCACTCACACACCTGCCACTGGGCCCCACCTTGAGCTGCAGCACCAGATCCATGCGGTACTTGCACAGGGGGCTGATGTCATTGAGGATCAGTGCGGTGATGATGTCTATGCCATTGGATTCGTGAGTCACAATGCAGGTCTGGCAGGAGGCAGTGGGGGACACAGGGCCCAAGCCCTGTCAGAATTGTGGCAGCTCCAGAGAACTCAGCCTCTATCCCTGCCCCAGCTGGCTACATCTACCCGCATGTCCACACTGCCACCCTGGCTGCCGCTTGTGCCACCAGGCCAGCTCACCTGGTTCTCATGGCAGGGGCCCTGGCAGTACTCAGTGAGGGTCTCCAAGGTCTGGGTGACGAGGCCCACGTTGTCCTCATTGAGGTAGAGCCCCAGCAGCCCCAGGCCACCCGTGGTGCTGCCGCACATGATGTCCAGGAACTGCAGGGTCTCGCACACCAAGTTGTAGTTGGTTTTGTTGTTCTGACAGCGCAGGAAGTTCTGCAGGGCACAGATGGGTTGGGCACAGCACAGCTGCAGCACGGAGTGGGAGGCTGGCCTGGGGAGCATGATCTTGTGTGCTGCAGGGGTACGGGAACCACTGGCCACAAAGCAGCAGTGCCCAGGCCAGGGCACACATGCCACAGAGGGACACCGGCCACAGTGCCTGGCCTGCATGCCGGCTGGCTGGTGGGGGAAGGGGCAGGTGTGTGGCAAGGCACTCACCTGCAGGTCCCGGTTGTGGTTCTCGCACAGCAGCTGCAGAAAGCGCAGGATGGGCTGCATGATGAGTACGGACGTGCCCATCTCGTTGCTCTGCACACGTTCGCTCACCTCGTGCCCCCGGCGCAGGCTGGGGCCCAGCGAGTAGTGGGATGAGGAGCCAGGTATTGAGAAGGAGGCCACGCGGCCTGTGGGCAAGACCTGGTGAGGCTGGAGCTGCCCACCCCCTAGGCCCCCACCCTGCACATCTTATCCTGGGAGCCCCGTCACGCTGTGCCTCTGCCTCACATCCCTGACCTTTGGTGGTGGGGTCGACTGGCTCACGGTCCTCATGTGGCTGGCTGCCCAGGTCATTCATGTTGACTGCCACGGTGGACTTGGTCTCCTGCTGGGCCCGCTTCATGCGGTCGTGCAGCACCTTGAAGAAGCGCTCTGACTTCTTGTCACTCATCATCAGGTTGTGGAAGGATTTCTGGAGGTGGACAGTGGCCAGGGAGCAGCCTCAGCACTGGACCCTGCTCCTACTCAGGGCGTGGAGCAGGCACACCACACTGCTGGGGCCACTGGGGCCGCAGGGGCCTGACTGAAGGCCTGGGTGCTGGCGGCTAGCATCGATGGCCACCCATGGGCGGCTCCGTGCCCCATATCTGTTCCTGTGTCACGTGGTCCCTTCACCACCCCCACATATCCCTCTGCCCTAGCCAGGCCTGAGCCCATCTCCTCATCATCCTGCCCCCATCATGCCCACTCTTCTCACCGCTCAGCCTCTGCTCAGGCCTCCTGCCCTCCTCTTTCACACCCTCCTTGGCCTTCAGTGCCCAACTCAAGGCCCACCTCCTCCAAAAAAGGGAGGGAGGCAAAGGAAAGCATGTCCAGGCCCCAGGCCCCCCACACCTGGATCTCTGTGTTGCCACCATCCAGCAGGCGGATGGCCAGGCCAATGCTCTCCTGGAAGATCTTCTCATTCTTGGTGCTGGTGATGAGGTCGCATACCAACTTGGTGGCCCCCTCCTTGTCCAGCCGGCACTGGGTGGCTGCGATTGCTGACCAGTCTGGGTCCAGGCCTGGGGGGGGACTCAGTTGAGGGAGAGCTGGTGGGACAGGAGAGTGGAAGGGAGGGCCCAGGGACAGGGGAAGGCGATACTGACCAGTGCCCATGGGGTCGGGAAGGTCCCCCCGCGAGGTGGACTTCCGGTTCTGGAGGTAGTTTTGCAGCAGCATCTTGCGCAGCTGGTTGCCCTGAGGGAGGATGAGAGTGAGGCCCCATTGTGGGTACAGTGCACCATTGACCTCTGGCCCAATGGGCTTGACCCTGAGCCCCTGGGCACTCCTGACTGGCCCACCCAGCACTTGCCCCACCAGGGCACTCACCCGGTCCCCATACTTGGTTTTCTTAAGCAGCATCTGCTGCAGGGTCCGCAGCACCTTGATACACAGCTTCTCCTCCGACTCCATGAGGTCCTTGGTGTGCTGGATCAGCCTGAGCCAGTCAAGGAGGCAGCTCAGGGCAGCCCCACGCTGCCTCGCTCCAGCCACTTTCCCGCCCCATCCCAGGCAGGAACACCTCCAGGCCCTCTGACCCCGTGAGCCTGTCTAGTCCCCACCGGGCCCTTCCCTGCCCCCGGCTGCTGCACCCCTGCTGCCCCCACGCCCGGTGTCTCGCTCACTTGGACAGGAAGCCTCCACTCTCGCAGCGCTGGTAGGCCTCACTGCCCTCCAGGAAGAGCAGCTCAGGCCAGTGCAGGACGTCCACCAGCACGGACAGCTCAGCCTGCACCAGGGGCTTCAGCCGCTCCTCCAGGGCTGTGATGATGTCCTGGGGTGGGCAGGGCAGGGTCATTGCCAGACGCAAGAAATGACCTGGGTATGACTGCCATTCCCCTGACCCAAATACCAAACAGCTCCACAGATTGCCCTGCCTCTGTCTGAGGGGCCCACACCCACAGAGACAACCTGAACACAGCATGATGTCTGTCTGCTCAGAGCCCTGGCTGGGAGCTGCAAGGCCTGGCTTCTCTCCTAGCTCTGTGTGACCTTGGGTAAACCCCTTACCCTCTCTGAGCCTCAGTCTCCCGCCATGTAGGGAAAATAACCCACCACACCCCCTCTACAGGCCAATGAGATGGTGCACAGAAATGTGCTGCATAGACAGGAGGGTGCTGCAGGAGCCAGGGGTGGTCCCGAGCTCCAACCCCACAAGCAGGCCTCTGGGTTCTCCAGGCTTCCTCTGGAAGGAGGCTCCCCAGTCCCCTGCTGCAGGGCCAGCCCTTAGCAGCCCCAGAGTGGGGAGAAGCCAACCAGCCCCTTCCTGGAAGTGTGAGCAGGACAGGAAGAAACACTCCCCGAGAATTTGCCCCTCCAAAGTAGGGGAGCTGCTGAGTCAACCAAGCAGCTCCTGTGGCAGATGCCAGGCAGCCCCACACCCACCTGCAGCTTCTCAATGATGTTCTTGTAGTCCCACTGGTTGGCGGTGGGGGTGACGCGGGGGAAGGCCCGCGTGGTTGCCTTGTAGCTGGAGGCGTTCCGCTGGGCAGCAGCTGCACAGCTGGCTCCACTGCTGAGCATCGAGCTGATGTGGGCGTCCAGGTCCATGGGCAGTGAGATGGCCCGGCCCTTGGCTGGGTGGGAAGGGAGGGGTGCTGGTGCAGGGGCAGTTCAACCAGCCAGAGGCCAGGCTCAGGGCTGCCACACCAGGAGACAGAGTGAACTAGACTGAGGGTCTGGGGGACAGAGACCTCCCACCCTGGCCTACGCTTGAGGGACTGAGAGGCTTTCTTCCCCTTGTTGGGTAAAAGGAGAGTTTCTGCCTCTTTGATTACCCCCTGGCTCTACCCTGACTTCCTCCTCCTTTCTCTCACCTGTCCTCTCCTCTTCCCCAGCTGTCCCTAACAATCCACAGGCCTCCCTCCTGCCTGAGCCCATCTGCAAATACCCATAAAAAATTCTAGCTGGAGAATGTCGGCCAGCATCCTTCTCTGGGGAACTGACCCAGAGGAGAAAACAGCTTCTCTCAATTGCCAGGATGCCAGGCAGACACCAAGAAGGACTTACTGAGAACCACCTGGGAGCAGGAGATGGGCGAGCTTAGGGATAAAGTTTATCAGGAGGGCAGGCGTCTCCATTGCGAGCGGCGGGAGGAGTGGTTTGGAGCTGGTCAGCCCCGGCACACTCACCCACCATGGCGAGGGTCCGGATGCAGGCCTCCACAGAGCCCTTATGCTGCTGCTGTAGCCACGGACACTCGAGGAGCCGTGTAGTGGACTGCAGCAGCTGCACCACAATCGTCTGGTGTGTCTGCAAGAAGTCACAGAGCCTGCTGCTGCAGCCCAGCCCTGCACCCTGGGCAACCCAAGGTCCAGGAACCAGGGCCCAATCAGAATGGGCATGGGTGGAGAGACGGAGCCTTCACTAGCCACCATATACCTTTGTGCTGGTTGGAAAAAGGTACTTGCATTCCCTTCAGCAGTGCACGACCTGCCCAGCTGTACACGGCAGCCCTGTAACTCCCCAAGGCTGTGGGCTCATAGCCATGTTGCTGACTCTTTCAAAAAATGTTTAAATAAATTAATGTTGTAAAAAGATGATGGATTTACATGGTTCAAAAACCAAAAGGTTATTTAAAAGATAACACTTCGAGGCTTGGCACAGTGGCTCACACCTGTAATCCCAGCACTTTGGGAGGCCGAAGTGGGTGGATCACTTGAGGTCAGGAGTTCGAGACCAGCCTGGCCAACATGGTGAAACCCCGTCTCTACTAAAAATACAAAAATTAGCCGGCTGTGGTGGCGGGCGCCTGTAATCCCAGCTACTCGGGAGGCTGAGGCTGGAGAATTGCTTGAACCTGGGAGGCAGGGGTTGCAGTGAGCCAAGGCTGTGCCACTGGACTCCAGCCCGGGACACAGAGTGAGACTCCATCTCAAAAAAAAAAAAAGGTAACACTTTGAGAAGTCTCTCCCCCATCACTCTCACTGCCCTGGAGCTGATCAAGGATGGGGAAAGCTGACCCCAATTACCAGAGTTCTATGGTCCCACAGGGATCCCAGGGCCCAAACGATGTGTGTCAAAATACACCACCCTTCCTGGGAAGGCAGGACTCAGCAATTTTTTCCCCCAGTCTTAGAAACACTACTCCACCCCACCCCAGCCCTATCCCCCTAAGTAGCCCCTTTTGTTGGTTTCTTTTGTATCCTTCCAGTGTTTCTTTGATCTCGGTCATGTAGCAGGGCCCTTCCTTAAGGGAACCTGGCTCGCTTTCATTCAGGGGGCTCTGGGCTGAGCACTGGCTCGAGTCTGGGAATCTGGGGATTAACTGAGGAGCCATGAATCTTTCGTGATTCAAATCAGGCTTCTGCACACTGGCCTGGAGCCCTTCCGCTTAGGCCTTCAGAAGGCTGCCTGCCTATTTCAGTTCTAAGATCACTGTGATCAACTAGTCAGCACGAAGGATCTCTGCCAGGGAGACTGTCGTGATCCCTGCTTTGGCTGTGCCATCCCACGCATGGCACGTCCATCTTTTCTTTGGTGAGTAAGTGCTACCACTCTGGAATCTACCATACCCACTGGACTTAGGAGTTCCTGCTGGATGATACCATTCCCACTGTCATTCTGGCCCACAGAAACTGAGATATGCTTGTTGTTTTAAACTGCTAGGTTTGGGGATAATTTGTTAACACGGTATAGATAACTAATACACTTAGGCCGGGCGCAGTGGCTGACACCTGTAATCCCAGCACTTTGGGAGGCAGAGGCGGGCAGATCATGATGTCAGGAGATCGAGACCATCCTGGCTAACACGGTGAAACCCCGTCTCTACTAAAAATACAAAAATTAGCCGGGCGTGGTGGCGGGCACCTATAGTCCCAGCTACTCGGGAGGCTGAGGCAGGAGAATGGTGTGAACCCAGGAGGCAGAGCTTGTAGTGAGCACGTATGGCGCCACGGCACTCCAGCCTGGGCCACAAAGCGAAACTCCGTCTCAAAAAAAAAAAAAAAAAAAAGATAATACACTTATGTATCCTTTTGCTATTTCTTTATGTACAGTAAGCAAATATGAAGATATATTCTTATTTCTCCCCTTTCTTTCACAAAAGCTAGGCAAGTCGGTCCTGGGGTGGCGGGAGAGGAGAAGCTCACCTGCAGGGAAGTGCTGTTCTCAGAGAATGGGGAGCTGAAGAAGGCGTTGATGGTGTCCAGCACGACGCTCAGCACATACTTCTCCAGGGTGGGGTCAGCCACACGCTTCTCACGCTTGCTGCAGACCTGAGGCAGGAGAGAGGGATGCCGGGGAGGGGGGTCCTCACATGGGGCCCCTCCACTCCCACCCCTCCTGGGGGGCTTTGCCCACACCCCACACGGGGACAGACCCGCGCCATGTCCAGGGTGAAGTTCTCAAAGAGCGTCCAGATGTGGTTGCTGGTGTAGATCTCCTTCATCTCCACCTCCGTGTCCACGTAGCAGTGGTTCACGAAGTTCACATAGGCCATTTTCACCTGGGCAACGGGTGGGAGGTCAGGGGCATGAGCAGGCCGCCCAGCTGGGCTGTCCCTGCCACATTGCTCCTGTCCCCTGGCCTCCCAGTTCCTGCCCAATTCCCTGGCTTGGCTTTGCCCACCCTTCCTGTCCCGTGGCTTTACCCGCCCCTTCACCCCATCTCCAGTCGTCTTGCCCAGTCCCCCGATCCCCACCTCGGTGATGCAGTCCTCATGCGTCACCACAGACACCACGTCCTCCAGCGGCAGCAGGGAGGTGCACTTGATCTCAGTGTAGACGTTTTTGCCCTCGGCGCAGGCAGCCAGCAGGTCCACCAGGGAAATGTGGTACATGAGGGGGCTGTGGTCCTCCACGCCATCGCGGGCGGCCTTCATCATGTCCAGCAAGTGGGCCAGCGATGCCTTATCGTTGTAGAACACGACCACATCATCACCTGCATTGGTCAGCTGCGGGCAGGAGGGGGCACGTGTCACACTCCATCCAGCAGGCCCTGGGCTCTCCTCTCCTTTGCTTACCAGAGAGAAACTGGGACTCTGACCACAGCCCTCACCTGAAATCAGGAAAACCCTCCCCTGGCTGGGATTTGGGGGTTCCCCAGCTGATGTCTCAGGCCCTCTGCCAGCAGAGATATTGACCCCAGGACCCAGAAAGTCCCCGCTTCTCCCCACTGGAAAGAAGTCCCATGGGGGTCATCTCAGAGGCAGCTTCCTCCAGGAAGCCCTCGCTAATCCTGTCCTGCTCACCCCCTCCCTACCCTGTGCTCCCACAGCGGTTATTTAAACCCTCCTCACTGAGCACACACCACATCCCTCTCGTGCCAGCGACTGCATCATTCACAGTAACATAATAATAGCAATTAATAATTAACACTGCGCAGCAGTTCCAGCACATCGTGTCTTGTTTATGATGTCCTAATCTCCCTTCAGTGTTTGCTCCTTTCTCCCCCTGCCGCCTACACTGTCAGATGCTCAGGGGCAGGGACCACGTCTGTTCCAGATTTAGACTTAGCCCTTTATCCTTCGTGCCTTCACTCAACAGGTGTCTGTTGAGAACCTACTATGCGCCACACACTGGGGCCCTGGCGATGCACACAAACAATGGGGTCCCTGCCTGTGCCCCCCAGAAGCTGGCACTCAGCTGATGTCCCCCATGCACGTACAATCTGTGGCACGTAGCGGGTGCTTCCTGATTTTAAATGAACGATAATAAATGACAAGTGAAGGAATGCATGCTTGATTTCTTTCTGGCCTATTGTCTGAGTTCTGCTGGGTGTCTGATGCTGCTGGGACCCTGTTTGAGTTCTGTCAGGTCCACAGCCTGAGTTCTACCACATGTGCAGCCTCACTTCTCCCTCTGCATCCCCTCCATGGTCAGCAGCTGAATGTTCCTTTTGTGACCCACTGTCTGACTTCTCTAACTCTGCAGCCTTCCTGCCAAGCCTCTGCTCTGGGCCCCCACCCCAAGATCCCTGAGCACCCTTCAGCCCCGCCCTCACCTCAGTCATGATCATGTCCTGGCACTTCTTGACGTACTTGCCCTCGGCCTTGATGACGGTGTGCAGGAAGTCCAGGTACTGCACATGGCGCCCGTGCGTGGCCAGCAGGTGCACGAAGTGCTGCAACACGGGCTCGCTGATCTCAGAGCACAGCTGATAGTTGTTCAGGAAGATGTGCTGCATGGTCTCTGCCTCCAGGAGCTGCAGTGGGGGACATCTGTCAGAAAGAGTTCTGGGCCCTGCCCCCACCCTCCCACCTCCCGCGTCGTCCAGGTGCTCCCAGCCCTGCACCCTCACCCCTGGTGTGAGGAAAAGGTGTAGGTGCTTGTGCAGCAGGGCCTGGTTGCCGGGGTTCCCTGCACAGAACTTCTGCAGGAACTGGTGCGTGTAGCGTAGGATCTCCATCATCTTGGCATCACCCTGGGCACAGGAGGCAGGGAGAGGGTGTTGGGCCCACCAAGGAGGGAGGCGAGGCCCCAGCTGAGCTCTGACAGGAGCAGGAGTGTGTCGGGCTTGGGACTGGGACCATGAAGAGGCCAGGGTAAAGGGAAAGTGGGGCCCCCAGGTCAGGATGGAAACGTGTGAGGGGTGGGAGCTCAATGGCCAAGACGAGGCTGGAGTTGGGGCAAGGTGACAGGGTCACGGTCAGTGTCAGGGTGAGGCCTGAGGGACATACTGAGATCAAGATCAGTCATGGCAAGGGGCTGAGGGTCAAAAGGGGAGATGAGACGAAGACTGGAGTCAGGAGCCAGGGTGGGCCTGGGGACAGGTCAGCATAAGATGTCAGGATAAGGAATCAAAACCAGGGGTCAGGACAAGGCCAGCACTGATGTCATGGGTCAAGGAGAAGTTGGGTTCAGTTAGGGTCAACGTGGGTCAAGGTAAGGAAGCTGAGGGTCAAAGGCTGAGATGAAGCTGAGATTATCAGGGTTAGGTTAGAGAGGGGGAAAAAAGGGAGTCAAGGTCAAGAATCAGCATGAGGCTGCAGTTAAATCAAGGTCAAAGGGGATTAGGATGAGGGGTAGAGGGTCAAAGCTGATACTAAGACAGGGTTCGGGGGTTAAGGCGTGCCTGCAAACAAACAGGGCAGTGTAAGAGGCCAGGTGAGGATGGGAGAGGTTGCCTGCATTAGGGCCTAGCGTACGGGTGAGGTCGGGGTTCAGGGGGAAGCCGCCCCGGGGAGTCAGAGGTCAGAAGTCAGAGCCACCTTGTCGTAGGGGATCTGCAGCAGGTCCAGCATGACCTTGTGGGCATCCATGTTCTTCAGCAGCCGTTGCTGCTTCTTCCTCATTTGCTCCCCGACCCCACACATCTTGTTCAGCCTTTCCAGGATCTGCAGGGGAGGCGGGTGAGCCAGAGCCCCTTCCCTACTTCTCAGGCTGCCCTCTGCCCGGCCCACCACAGACAAGTTCCAGCTGGCACCCGGGACAGGAAGGGGGAAGGAGGTCACGGGCGCTGAATCAGACCCTCGCAACAGGCCAGGGAAGCACTAAAAAACCCAATTCCACCCGTAAAAGTAAATAGAACAATATGACTGCAAAATGGAATTTCATGAAATTCCTTCAGCTTTAAAATAATTCCATCTGGACCTTGGCAGGGCTGTCTTTAATGTGCAGCAAAGGCTGGAAGATGTCTATTGTGAGGGCCAGTGGCTGGCCGACGGAGAGGCACAGGACACCAGGCTAGCGGGAGACCCCAGGACCACTGGGGCTACAGAGCCCTACCCCGAGGACCCTTGGCCACTCACGCCCTTGACAATCTGGTAGTTCTCACTGCTTTTCTCCCCTGGTGGGTGCAGAAAGCCCTCCTCGTCCGTGGGCCGCTGGAAGCACAGAGAGGATGGAGGTCAGCCAGGCCCAGCCCTCACAGGGAGGTCTGCCTGGCCCCCTGCAGCCCCGCTCACCTCCTTCTTGTCCTTGGCTGCGCCTGTCTCCACCTCCTCGCCCTTGCCGCTGCCCTTCTTGTCCACCCACAGCTCTGACTTCTCCACCATGGTCCGCAGCCGGTCCAGCTCTGACTTGATTACCTTGTAGTTCTCCACGTCCTGCGCTGAGATCAGCAGCTGAACCTGAAGGTAGAGGATGGGCCTGGCTGGTGAGATGGGCTCCAGGTCCATGCCACTTAGAGACCTCCAGCATCCTCCCTACTCGAGGGTTCCCCTCCCAGCATCACCTACCACCACCTGCCTCTCTCCACCAAGCCAATTCCCACTCAATGTTTCTGGCTCTGCTATAAGCCCACCACCTCCAGGAAGCCTTCCCTGATGGCCACAGGCGTCCCTGCACTGTCTGCCCTGAGCTGCCACATAACCTGGCTTCAGTTACTCCCTGATTAGTGCCTCAAGTGGCTGTGGTCTGTCACTCATCCACTGAGACCCCAAACAGGCAGCGCAAAGCATAGTGGCAGCCCCGAACTCTGAAGACCCAGGCCTGCGTCTGACTGCCACCATCCTCGCTCTAGGTCAGTGGGCAATGGAGGAAAGCTCCCTGGGCCTGGATTTCTCCCCGCTCTGGAATGGGAGGGAGAGTAGTAACCTCGCTGTCAGGGCTGCTATAAGAATGCCATGCAATAATGCAAGTCCAGTGCTCAGTGCCTAGTACACGGCAGGCACTTATTTTTTAAAGGCCAACACTGGTATTGATATTTCACAGGCAGCTGTTGGGACTGCGTGACATCACAATAGCAAACGCCAGTCACGTCAGTGAGGGTTGTCTGCATGCTAGGCATGATTCGAAGCATTTAGCATAGATGCACATAAGAGAGTTGGCAAATTGTAAAGTGCTGTCCACATCACAAGAAATGGCAGGCACTGAGCCAGGTCAGGAGACTCAGTCTTCACCTAGGAGCTCAGCAAGGCTGAAAACCCCAAATGTGCATCCCAAGTTAACCCCCGAGCTGTAAGCTCCTTAATCATCGTTTACTGTCCCCCAGTGCCTGGTGCAGGCCTCATGCTCATGGCCAGGGCCAGGTAGTCCCGTCACCTGCTTGAAGGTGTGCATGGCCTCCTGGCGCTGGCTGAAGTGCTTGAAGAGCAGCTGCAGGGCACCCGAGACCAGCGGCGCATAGTCGTGCATGGTGAGGTGGATGAGCACGCGCAGGAACATGCGGCCGCCCTCGTCGTCCACCTCCAGCATGCTGCTTGTCTTCCTGCGGACACGAGGGTGCAGGGCACGTGGGTGAGACTGGCACGCTCCCTGCTGTCCGTGGCCGGTAAGGGGCCCTGGCACAAGCACACTCCCCGCCACCCACTCAGCAGATGCAGGGCCAGTCTAAATGTGTTTAAAATATTGACACTTTCTCAGCAGTTTAACAGCCACTCCCCTGAATCCCCGGAGTGACCCGTGTCTCCTGGGATCTCTCAGGACTTCCCTTGATTAGGCAACTGAAGCAAGAACTCTTTTATTTATTTGTTCATTTATTGAGACAGTCTTGCTCTGTCGCCCAGGATGGAATGCAGCCAGTGGCCTGATCCAGCTCACTGCAACCTCCACCTCCCGGATTCAAATAATTCTCCTGCCTCAACCTCCTGAGTAGCTGGGATTACCATTGTGTGCCAACACACCTGGCTAATGTTTGTATTTTTAGTAGAGATAGGGTTTCACCATGTTGGCCAGGCTGGTCTCGGACTCCTGACCTCAAGTGATCTGCCCGCCTCGGCCTCCCTAAGTGCTGGGATTACAGGCGTGAGCCACCGCGCCCAGCCAGACGCAAGGACTCTTAACACAAATCCCACTGCCACCATGCGGGGGATTCGTGGATAGAAGCTGGGCCCATGAACAGAGATGGAGAAAACGTTACATCTTTATTTTTCCCAACCTCTAACCAAAATACAGCATTTCCTTCAATAAGGAAATATTTGTGGCACCTGTGAGTCTGTCACCAATAAATATCACAGATGTTTTCACACCACCTCAGAGTTGTTAAAATCACAAAATACCGTTTATATTCGTCACTCCCTTGAAGTAATGGTACTAATTATACCCACCGGTGCGGCTCGCTACTTAACGTATTAGCAAAGAGGCACATATATAACTGTCACTGCTAATTTGTTTTCTCCAATATTTTGATAACTGTCACTCCAAGCCATTGGTTCCCTTTGTCTTGTTATGTGCTTTATTTTATGAGTTTACAATCACCATTCTGAAAAGCAGTCCGTAGGCCCTGCTAGACCCAGGCATAAGCCTGGCCCCAAGATGCTAAGAGCCCCCAGTAAGCCTCCGCCTCCAGCCCCTCAGGACTTCGGGCGGATGGGCTGCATGTCCCCACACTTCCTCCCTCCTGTGGGACTGGGGATGTTGTTCCAGCTATCCAGCTACCCGACTCAAGTCCACTGCACAAGAGAGGAACACCTGCCCTGAGGAGGGGTGGAAGAATGGCGGGATGACTAGGAACCAAAGGGCCTCCGAGATCAGTGGGACTGGGGAGGCAGGGGAGGGGCTGAGCACAAAGCCCAGTGAGGGTCTGCAGAGGGAATGGCAGAGGGAAGAACCCAGCCCAAGAACCCAGACCAGCCCAAGAGGGGGTATCGAGCCTCCCAACCCCACACACCCCTGCAGCTCAACCCTGGCCTCACCCCACTCCAAACATGGCCTCCGCCTGCTCCCCAATACGATCCAGGTTCATGTTGGCAGCTGTGGGGAGAGGGGCAGATGGGAGCAGGTGGTAGGCCCAGCCCAGGAAAGAGGGGAGCACAGGCAGATACTCAAACCACCCTCTTTCCTGCACTGGCTGCACAGCAGCTGCTCCGCCTGCCCCTTTCTGGGAAGGAACCAAGTAGGGGAGGAGTCACAGTCCCCTACTTCCCCGCAGGGCAGTACAAAGTCGGCAGAGATCCAGGCTAGGAGTCAGGAGATCAGGTCCTGGTCAAGCTCAGCCTCTGATTGGTTGTCACCTTGAGCAAGTCCCTGCGCTTCTGTGAGCCTCAGTTTCCCCATTTGGAAAACGAAGGGAAGGGTGCCTGCCCTTCCCCCTCACTGAGGCAATTAAATGAGACAATGGAGAGAAAAGGCCTTTGCAGACTAGAAAAAGGAGCAGGGCTTGGGAGCTGGCTCCACCCCACTGCTGTGTATCCCTGGGGAAGTCGCACAGCCTCAGCCTGAAGGCAGGGCAGGGGCTCACTGGTAGAGTCGAAGGCAGGGGCTGTGCCATCAGCCCCGCTGTCCTGCATGGGAAACACCTCCACGAACTCCTTCTTGAAGACAGACAGCAGATAGGAGATGCGGTAATCCAGGCGGACATTGAGGATGAACTGAAGAAGAGGGGAAAGAATGAGGAAAAGGTCAGGTGAGGATGGGCTGAGGACTGACCTGAGATCAGAAGGCCCTTCCTACTTTATGGGGGGCAGGGGGCCCCCAAAAAGGCTCTAGCACTTGGGGTAGCAGGGTCCTCAGCACAGTCATTTGGGATGCTCCAGGATGTCACAGTGAAAAAAACAAGACCCCTCTCCCCAAGGAGGCCCAGGGTGCCCTCCCCCCAGCTCTTGCCCCAGTGATGGAGGATGGGGGCCTCCTCTCAGCATGAGGCAGTGAGCACCCCTGCACCCGGCCCACTCAGTCCCTCTTTCCCAGGTTAGACACTGACAGGAAGGGGAATGAAGCTCCCAGGTCCAAAACCTGACTCTTGTCCTCCTATCCTGCTCAGCCAAACAGACCCTGGATACTCACGGGAGGGGAAACTGAGGCCTATGAGGGAGAAGGAGAGGCTACTGTGGGGCAGACGTGAGGATGCAGGGTTTGCAGACATGGGTGAGTTACACAGCCTCATGGCGCACAGTGCCTTTGGCCAAGCCCCAGGATGCAGACATGGAAGGCCCAGCCCTCAGAATGAGTCAGAAGCTCCCTCCACTCTGACTCCCCGCCAGAGGTCCCCCATGGAGGTCACTGCACTGCCCTTCCTGCCCTCTGGTGACAGCAAGGCAAAAGCAAGCATCCCCATCCCTTCTCAGGGATGAGCCCCTTCCTGGGGTGTGGCTGGGGAGTCTCAGATGAGACCAGAACAGGGATGACCATATCCACCTTGCCAAGAAATAGGTTCTTAAATCTCTAGCTCTGCTTCAAAATCCCTGTGACCCTGGGAAAGTCCCCTCCCCGCTTTTACTTTCCCCATCTGTAAAATGGGAGAATTGAGTTAGACTTCAGTGCACATCAGAATCACCTGGAGGGTTTGTCACAACACAGCCCACAGGGCCCCTCTCCAGTGTTCCTGACTCAGTAGGTCTAGGGTGGGGCCCGAGAATGTGCATTTCTGTTTTTCTTTTCATTTATTTATCATTATTACTATTTTTTTAATAGAGATGGGGTCTCACCCAGGCAGGTCTTGAACTCTGAGCTCAAGCAATTCTCCCATCTTGGCCTCCCCAAGTGCTGGGATTAGGCGTGAGCCACTGCGCCCAACCGAGAATGTGCATTTCTAGCAAGCTCCCAGGTGAGGCTGGCCCAAGAACCACAATGTGGGAACCGCTGGGCATGACAGCCAATCCCGATGGAGCCTTCAGTACCAAATACTGAGATCTGAAGGGGTTTGCCCTGCCCAGCCTCCCTGTACCTGCCCCATTACCCTCCCCCCATCCCCAACACCTCCCACGTGGTCCTGGCCCAGGCACCTGAAGGATTTCCAGGATCTTCAGCTTGGTCTCCATCACCACAATGTCCTCATTCTCCTCAAACTTGCTTCTGTCCAGCGGCTCAGCAGCACTGGCCCCAGCAGGCAGGCTGGGGGCACCGAAGACTGACTGCTTGCGGCTCAGCACCATGGTGGACATCATGTGCCCCACGCCCTGGATGGACCGCCGCACATTCTTGCCTGTGGAGCGGGGAGTACAGGAGGTTGCTGAGGAGGTTGTAGAGGGTGTATAGCAGGGATCCCTGGTCTGATGAGGGAGGCAGAGGGTGCACATTCTGTTTATGTCAGCTGCAGGCAAAGCCTTGCTAAGGAAGGGACAGGGCTAAGCCAGGAAGGCTTCCTGGAGGAGGGGAGCTTTAAGCCAAATCTGGGGAAAGAAGGAGGTGTCAGGGCAAAGGTGAGCTGTGTGGGGAGATGACTGAGAATTGTCTGTAGGAAACCATAAGAGCAGCTACACAGCCTGGGGACTGAGGGGACACTGCAGGGAGGACAGCCCTGAAAACAGTACCAGGCTCTAGGCACCTTTTGTTTAGATGAGTTTATGCAGCCTGGGAGTGTCTGGGAGGGCAGGGCTGCCGCTCGCTCATCCCTCAGACAGGCTGTGCCTCCCTCCTCCTCACACACACAATGACAGGGCTGTCTCGCTCCTCCCTATCTCCCCTCAAGATCAAGCAGGGTTGGAAGGCAACTCCCCCAGACCCGGGGTCTCCAGGGAGTCTGGGCAGGGACCCCTCTGGTCTCGCTGAGGTGGGAGAGGCTTGGGCCCAAGATATCCCCTTGAGGCAGAGCCAGGTTGAGTGGGGGGAATGCGGGGCTGGGGAAGGTGTTGATCTGAGGGAACTTCCTGTGCTAGAAGGAGGCTGAGGACCGCCAGGGTGGCCCAAGCCGGGCAAAGGCCTCACCGCCGGGGTCCTCATAGGCCTGCAGCATGGCCGGGGGCCCCTGCACACAGTCGATGATGCCCAGCAGTGTGCGAGTGAGCCGCAGCAGCTCGCTGAAGCTGTAGAAGCCGAAGTAGATGAGGTTGTGCGCCAGGCTGACCACCTGCGGAGGGGCGGGGCCGAGGTGAGGTGGGAGGGGCCGGTGCGCGGGGACGGGGCTTCGTGGAGGGCTTCGTGGAGGGCGGGCCAGGACTGGCGAAAGGGGCATCATGAGGGCGGGGTTCCCAGGAGGGACAGCGGAGCAGGGAGAGGCAGCCCTTTCCCAGGCACTGGAACAACAGCCTGCCTCTTGGAGAATCCCAGCCTTCTTTTTTTTTTTTTTTTGAGATGGAGTCTCGCTCTGTCGCCCAGGCTGGAGTGCAGTGGCCGGATCTCAGCTCACTGCAAGCTCTGCCTCCCGGGTTTACGCCATTCTCCTGCCTCAGCCTCCCGAGTAGCTGGGACTACAGGCGCCCGCCACCTCGCCCGGCTAGTTTTTTGTATTTTTTAGTACAGACGGAGTTTCACCGTGTTAGCCAGGATGGTCTCGATCTCCTGACCTCATGATCCACCCATCTCGGCCTCCCAAAGTGCTGGGATTACAGGCTTGAGCCACCGCGCCCGGCCCCAATCCCAGCCTTCTATACGGTACCCCTGCACTGGCTGGGGACACAGAAGGAAGTAGGGGGATCCCACAGCCGATTCCTGGGTGCAGACTGAGGCCAGTGTAGGGCCAACCAGAACCCCACGGACCCCAGCCCCTGGGCACTCCCCCAGCCACCTCAAAAGTGAGCTTGTTCTTCTCCTCGTTGGCAAAGGGCACAGCCTCGCTGACCACATTGTTGAGGTAGTCCTCCACGAACTCCATGGTGTTGGCAAACTTGTTCTTCTTGTCATCTCGGGACGCGTTGAGGTTGGAATCATAGCTGAGGGCGGAGGCCATGAGGCATGAAGGTCCCTGAGATGCACCCACCCCAGCCTCTGCCCCTGCCCCGCCCACCCTGCCTCCACCCCTCTCACTCCTTGATGGTGATGGCTGTGGGGATCTCAGTCCAGAGACGGGCAAACTTGACTGGCGTGACCAGCTCCTGGGGGTCGCGGTCCACATGCACGTGCAGCATCAGGTGGCAGAAGGAGGCGCGCAGGTCAAAGGGCAGCATCTCGTCCGCCATGCACAGGAAAATCAGGTCCACACCCAGCTGCTGGGAGATCTCATCAATGGCCAAGTACTGGCGGTCCAAGCACATGCGGGCAAAGAGCTTCAGCTGGTACCTGCAGGACAGGGAGGATGGTGAGGACATGGCAGATGGCAGCCACAGGGCTGCTGGTACTGAGCACTGGACTTGGTGAGGACTCAGTAAAATGGCAAAGAGATTAGGTTAAAGATGCACCAGCTACAATTCTGAGTTAGAAAGGTGAATGGAAAACCTGTCTGTGATGACGAGTACTTGCAATTCTCCCCCTCCTGGCTAAGGCTCAGCCAGGACAGGTTTTTATGGGAAGAGGGACGTCTGAGAGATGAGGGAAAGGGTGAGAGACAGGGGAGGGCAGTGAGGTGAGAAGAGCCAGCCTTGGCCAGGAAGGGTGAGGGCAAGATGGGAGAGAGAGGACAGGGAGATGGGTAGGTAGTGAGAGGGGTGTGACCTTGATGGAGGGGATACAAAAATGAGGAACGTAGGAAGCTGTGTGCTGCCCTGGCAATACCAGGCCCTCTGCCTCCTCCTCACAGACATGACTTCCCAGGGGCTCTGGAGCCGGACAGCCTGGATGTGGGCCATGGCTCACTGCTGATGGCTGTGTAACCTTGGGCAAGTTCCTTTACCCCTCTGTGCCACTGTTTCCCCAGCTTTACAACAGGAGTAACTGTAGTAGCTACAACAAGGGTTGTCATGTGGCTCAAATGAGGGATCAGGACAAGTGCTTTAAAAGGGGATTGCTACGTTACTTTAAAAGGGGCAAGCATTTAAGAAGGGCGTCTAAAGGGATTTTTTTTTTTTAATTTTTTTTTTTGAGACAGTCTTTCTCTGTAACCCAGGCTGGAGTGCAATAGTGTGATCTTGGCTCACTGCAACTTCCACCTCCCGGGTTCAAGCGATTCCCATGCCTCAGCCTCCTGAGTAGCTGGGACTACAGGTGTGTGCCACCATGGCCAGCTAATTTGGTGAGGTTATTTTAATAATACACGTTTGGAAACAGGCTGGGTTTCTTTGAAGCCTGGTTCCTGTGCTGAGCCACCCAGTGCTATTCGGGGCACAACAGTCCTCTTCACTCAGACTTCCTGGAATGAGGCTGCATGGCAGGGGAGTGACAGCAGGGACGCTTCCGAGGAGGCAGGAGCCCCACCTGAGGCTGTCAGAGCTCATTCTCAGCAGGGATTGGCCAACAGCCTACTGAGAAGGCTCAAAGGCACAGGAAGAGGGAGGGGAGGAGCTGGGGCGGGGCACCTGTAGTAGCTGAGCACGTTCTCGTCGTGGGCATTGCCGGCTCGCGCCTCCTGGGCCAGCTGCCTCACACTCTTCTCATGGTGCTCGTTATTCTTGTCAGTCCACGTGAGCCACACTTCCTCGTCTGAGTACTCGATGCTCAGGTACTCGTGGGCTTGGGCCATCTCCTTCACGGGCCGAAGTCTGCAGACCACCAGCAACCTGTCACAGGAAGCCAGGGCCAGGGCGCTACGCCTGGACCCCTCCCTGAGCACACCCGGCCACACAGTGCCAAACACATCTCAAGGGCAGGGTCCGTGGCTCATTCTTTTCTGTGCCCCTTCCCCACTCCCCCGCCCCGCCCCACAGTGCCAGGCACAGAGCAGGACACATAAGAGGCAGAGATGTCACAGCTGCAGAGAGCAAGGGTGCCAGCTCCAGCCTGAATCCAGACAGGGCCTAAGCTCTAAGATAGCTGGGCGCCAGCAACGTGAAGCCCAAGTGCAGGCAGGGGGCGCAGGGCTCACTCGGTCCTGATGAGAATGTCACTGTTCTTGGGGTCCAGCACACACTTGCAGATGAGCTCCTGGGTGACGGGGATGGCAATGTGGTTGGACACACACAGGTCAGAGAGGTAGTCCAGGAACCTGGGGTGGTGACAGCCAGGGGTGGGGAGAGGGTCTCAGAGGCTGGTCCCTCTAAGGACGGAACCCACCCTTCCCTTTCTCCTTCCCCAGCTGGCAGCACCGCCACCCTGGGACTAGCTCCCTCTCAAGGCTTAGAGATGGGTGGGATGGACTCCCAGGTCCCCCAGGAGGGAGAGCCCCAGGGCATCATCCTGGGGTCTGGGAAGGCTAGATGAGGGTTCGGGGGGACAGGGTGAGGAGGCGCAAGGGCCAAGGTGATATTCAAAATATTTAACAACTGGTTCAATACAGGTTCTGACTTTGTCACTGGAGAAGGTCTTGGGGGCCTCTAGTGGTACCAGGAGCCACTCCCATTGTTGCTAGAGTGGGCCACATTTGGGGGGATCCCAGAGAAAGGCTAGGGAGGCTAAGGTCTCAGGGGGGTGGCAGTTACCAACAGGTGCAGGAATAATTCAGTATTCTCACAACCAGCAGACTTTCTACCCAGGCAAGGGAGGAGGGAGGGGCAGGCGCCGGGCGGGAGGGGCTTCGGGCCCACCTGGGCTCCCGGTTCTTGCGCACAAGGCTGACGAAGGTCTCCACCTCGGTCTTGGTGATGTGCTTTTCCAGGAGCTTGCGATTGTTGTGCAGCAGGGCGGTGATGGTGTCCTCAGCCAAGATGTCATAGCCAATCTGGGACTGCATCATCCCAAACTGCTTGGCGATGTGCTCCTGGGGGGCAGACAGGCTGGGGGTCACAGAGAGTCACAGGTGGACCACAGGGCCCAGCTCTGCTCTGGAATACTGCCCCCAGACCCCGAGATAGGGACCCAATACCCTAGAAAGGTGGAGGTCCGGGAGAGGAAGCATCACTGGGCAGAAGAATGACTTAGATTACATAGTTATTTAGCTCGTGGGCCGTTTCCCACCAGAGCGAAACCTCCACGAGGGCAGGGACCTTGTTTGTGTGGAAGGATTGGCTACATAACTTGTAGGGCCCAGTGCAGAATGAAAGAGCAGGACCCTTGCTCAGCACAGAATCTAACCCAGTGCAAGGCCCTTGTGAGCAGTGGGCCCGTTCCCATGAACTCAGCCCTGATGTCTGGTGCCCTACCGGACCCCAGACCCCAAAACAGTGCCTGGCACAGCACATACGCCTGAGGAAATCACTTGCTGAGGAAGGAACGCGTAGCCAGCGAGTGGGCCAGCAGGGCAGTGGCACACCTGGTTCTTGCGGTAGTCCTCCTGGGAATGCCGCAGCACGCGGTAGCACAGACGGAACATGTGCTGATAGGGGGCGTTCTTCTGGTCTGACAGCTCCTCCAGCCGCACCAGGGGACCTTCACCCCCCTTCTCACGGAACGGGGCCTTCAGAATGCCAAAGATCTGGGGGAACACAGAGGCTGAGGACTGATTGCCCAACACCCATCTGCATCCTGAAGTCATCCCAGGAGTCATCCCTGAGCCCCGACTGGCTCTGCCCTAAAGCCAGCCCAGACATCAGCTTTGAGCTGGACCGCAACCCCAGACCAGCCATCCTCAGCCCCAATTCCAGCCCCAGCTCTCCCTACTCCTTGTTGGAATCCCGAAGCTGACCCCAGCCCATCCCTCCCTGATGCAGATTCTAATCCCAGCTCAGATATGGGGCCTCGGGGAAGAGCAGAGGGTCTCAGCAGCTCAGGGTCTGAGGCTAAGAGAAAAGGCAGGCCGGGCCGCTGTGGCCAGAGCTTAAGAGGTGAGACACAGGCCTGCCTTGTCAAAGTAAAATGTTACATAATTACAAAAATGTTTTAAAGGTTGGGGCTGGGTGGAGAGGTGAAAAATTGTTCTGAAACAGAGACCAAAGTGACAGAGCAACAGAATGGAATGAAAAAATCTTAACAAAAAACAAACAAAAAAAAAAAAACAAGCTTTACAAAGACATTCTGGGAACATTAGAGAAATGTGATATGGACTTGGTATTGTTGTGATTTTCTTAGGTGTGAGCATGTACTATGGTTATATAAGGCAATGTCCCTATTGTAATAGAGATGCCTGCTGAAACTTTTGGGTGTAAAATGCTGCCTATTTTGAAATGTGTGGACGGAAAGATGGATGCGTGAATAGAGCTACATAAAGCCAAGGCAGCAAAATGGTGAGGCACCTTGTTCCCTGTACTATTCTTCCAATACTTTCTCAATATTTGACGATTCTCATAATAAAAAAATTGTTAAACATTTTTTTTGAAGCACAGCTCTGGACCCGACATCCTGAGCTCAAATCCTGTCTGCCGCTTCCTAGCTGTGAACCCTGGGCCAAGCGACTCTGGCCTGTGTTTCAGCTTCCTCACCAGTAAAACAGGGTAAGAATCACGGTGCCTCCTCCAGGCAGTGAGGATCAAATTCGTCAACACACGTGGGGTACTTAGGGAAGTGCCTGGCACGTGGTCGTGCCCCATATATACTGGTTTTTGTTAAAGTGGGGGATGGGCCTGCAGTTCAAGGCATCCCTCTCCAGGCACCCGGCCCCTCCGCGTCCCCTCATGAATATACACGCACCTGTTTGAGGATGTTCTGCTCCCTCATCAGCTTCTGCCGTTCCCGGTTGGGCTTGGTGACCATGATGTCCAGGACATTCTGCCCATTGTTGGGGACATCACTGACAAAGAACACCAGGTCTTCCAGCAGCTGGATGACAAACCTGGGTGAGGGTACCCAGGGATGACAAGTGTGAGATGCCCACCCAGCAGGTGCCCCTCGTGGGGAGCCAGTCCCTCCCAAAACATGGCTTTCCTGAGTTCACTCAGCGGCCCCCAAAGCACAAAACCCATCCTCAGCCTACAACTCCTCTCCCCGGCTTTCCCCTGAAATACTCTCCAAACACGCCCAGCCCCACCCAGCCTGGATTTCAAAGTGGCCCGAAGACACAGAGTCTCAGAATATCCCAACCTGGAAAGGAAGTACAGGGCACAAGGCAGGGAGTCTGGTGTGAAGGCGGCTGCATTTGCATCCTGACTCTGCCACTTACTAACTGTGTAACCCTGGGCAAGTCTCGTAACCTCTCTGAGCCTCAGCCCCGTCATCAGTAAAGCAGGGCTAAGTGGCCTTGAGACCAGGCTCAACACAGTAACCAGCTCCATCATAGGGTTAGTTCTGGGAGTACTTGAGCTGTGAGGCACCCAACTCCAGGGTCCCAGGCCAGGGCCCCACAAGGGCCAGTCCCCCACTCTCTCCCCAGTTTGCCTGGCTTCTGCTTCATGACTCCTTTCTTCATGAAATGCAGGCCCTGGGAGGGCAAGATCACTCAGAAAACCTCTGTGCCACTGCAGCCCACCTGCGGTCATTCTGGCTGATGAAGCCCTCATTGAGTTTCTCCACGGCGCTGGCCAGCATGGAGCTGGCATCATTGGCAAAGTCCAGGTCTCGGATCTCGGACACAGGCACCGACACGATGGCAAAGGCCTCCTTGTCTTCCTTAGTGGGGCAGGTGCCCAGCTGCAGGGACAGGGGTCAGCAGGGCACCTGGGAACAAGCTCCGGCCCTGGCCCCGGCCCCACCCCCACCCCTAGGGACCCGCACCATAAGCCGGATAGGCCGCTCCTCCTCGATGTCAATGGGCACATTGGTACTCTGGATCCACGTGTTGGTGCAGAGGTGCCGCAGCCGGACGTATGAGTTCCTGCAGGTAGGTGGGAAGGCAAGGACTCAGGGAGTGCACCATGGAGTGCGTCCTGCTGCCTGCCGGCCTACCTCCCCAACACTGCCACAGCTTCCACCCTACTCCACACCCTCAACAGCTGTGGGACAGGGGCCACTGCTGCCCCTCCAGATGAGGAAGCTGAAGTCAGAGAAGAACAGCCAGAGCTAGCCCTGCACCCAGGCCCCTTCCTGACCACTGCACTAACACAGGCAGCCTTGTCCACGCTTCCAAAACCAAAACTTGTTTGTACACTTGGGACCAAAATTCATTTGGACAAATGAGTCTATTTAACTATTTATCCCATTGAATTTCAAGATGCACACATTTCATAGAAACACATGCATTACACAGAAATACTCAATGTATATGATTACAAAACACAAGTTTACCTTTCTAAAATGAAAAACAATATGAATACCAAATCCATCTGCCTCCAAGAGTTTCAGGGAAGGGGCTGTGGGCCTATATCGTGACTCAATTAACTCTCCCATTAGCCCTGTTAATAGGGAACCTTGATGTTCCCACTAAATTGACGGAGGCAGAGTGAGTAGCAGCCTGAGGTCATACAGCTTAGGACACACCAAAGCCTGGATTGACACTTGAGAAGTTTCTTGATGTTCTGTCCTAGAATCTCAGGGCTGGCGGGACCTCAAAGGCCAGAGAGTCTGGCCTCCCCATCCAGTGTTTGGGTTCCCCGTGCTGCTGTGTCCTAGACAAACTGCCATGCAGCCTGTGCTTGAGCACCCAGACCAACTGGGGCAGGCGCTGAGCACGTGGCAGGCATGCAGTGGTGGTCAGCCGCCGACAGACCTCAGAGCTGGATCCCTAGAGGGATGGGACCAGCAGAGACCCCAGAGGCCAAAGGACCTCAGGAGGGCGGAGGAGTGAGGAATCCAGAGAGTCCCAGAGACGGGAGGGCCCAGCCTGGGCACCACCAGCCAACCCCCAGGCACATGGCGCATACCCACCGGGGCACGAAAGAGTCGGTTTTCTGCAAGGTGGTGGGGTCCAGCTCAAAGAGAGAGGCAATGTCGTTGCCATGAGGCACGGCCACCAGGCGATACTTGATCTTCTCCCCAGCATTCCTGCGGCCTACACGGCCCTGGGCCCCCTGGGTGAGGACCCCAAATCAGGTAGAAAGCCCTACCTCCTCTCAAGCCCCCGAAGCACCTGGGATCCCATCTGAGGGGCCATCTCCCTCCAGCCCACCTCCCAGGGTTTCACGGCCTCCCCTGCCCCCGCCTACCCCCAGGGCAGGCCCACGGCCTCACTGGAGACCTGCTTTGCTCCTCACCATTCCTCCCCTGCCCCCGCCTACCCCCAGGGCAGGCCCACGGCCTCACTGGAGACCTGCTTTGCTCCTCACCATTCCTGTTGCCTTGGAATCCGAGGCATCACCTTTGTAACTGGGGTTCTCCTGGACAAGAGATACAAGATGCAGGGGAGCTACTGGACACCAAACTATACCCACACGACCCCACTGCAAAACACAGTCACCTACATAGGGCCCTGGGTTTGGGCAGGCAGCCTCCACCCTCCCAGGGGTGCCCATATCATTCCAGGGGAGCCCTTCATGGCCCCTCTCCATAGAACCACAAATGAACACACATACACACCAATGCCCCAACACACACAAATGTGTGCATTACAGACAGAGGGGAAATTTTGCTCACTCTGTATCCCCAGTGCCTAGAATAGTGCCTGGCACATAGTAGGAACACAGTGATATTTATTAGGCTTCTTTACAGTCATGCCTTTATTTGATAATATTGGATAAATGCATGAATGTAAAGAAGTCAGGGTCCATAGGCACATGTGCCACATATTCAGATATGTGCACACACACTCCCGCACACCCACGTGTACATGCACACAACATGAGCCCCAGGATGCCCTCTGCCTCCCGCTCACCTCAGCAGCCAGGTAGTTGCCCGTGGCCAGGTGCTTGAAGCGGTACAGGCCATTCCAGTGCCCAGCTCCTCCACGGCAGGGGTCGTGGTGGACCACCTGGGGGCATGCAGGTGTGAGGCAGGAAGGAGAGACTGGCCAGGCATGGGGAGTCAGACCCCGGGGAGGCCTGGAGATCTCTGGGTAGGTGGGTTTTGGACCCTCCCTGGCCTTTTGACTCTGGAGGTACTCAGAGGGAGGTAGGGGTCAATATCCCACCCTCCCGGATGGTGGGGAAGAGGGAGAGGTGGCATCCAGGGCTAAGTCCGGGGTGCCAGAAGCAGGGCTCTTCTGACCTCCACCTCCCAGAGAGCATTGGAGCTGGTGGCTGAGGTGGCCGACTGGCGCAGTGTGGTTCTCAGGAACACCTGCAGTTTGCCCTTGTACTCGTCACAGGTCAGGAACTTCTCCTGCTCCGCATGGAACAACCGCACCACGTCTCCCTGCAGGTAGCGGGGTGTGGCTCAGGATGGCTGCAGCCCCTCCAGGCTCAAGGACCTACCCAAGGCCCAGCCCCACTTGCCTCAGACAGGGGTGGCTGCTGGCAGGGCCCCTCTTCCAGAGCCGGCACACAGAGAGGGGGCTGCAAGCTGAGCCCCCCTAGAGAACAGCCAGAGCCCAGGCACTCTGCCCTCAGCCCACATCCCAGACCCCAAATCCAGAGCTCTCCCAGGCCTTCCCACATTCAAACCCACCCTGGACCGCCTCCCTCCCTATCTGTACCTCTAGACACCCTGCCTAACCTCTAACGGCCCATCTCCAGTCACCCCCTCCATGAAGGAGGGGGACCTCACCCCCTCAGTCTTCCCAGGGCCATGACTGCCCCTCTCTCAGGGTCCCTTCTGCCTAAACATTGGTAGGTGGTGCCCATTTCTTTTGCTCCCCTGTTGGATAGGGGCAGCATGGAGGGCATGTCCACGGCTTTGGACACAGATACCACGTTTGAATCCTGTCTCTGCTCTTTTTTTTTTCTCAGAGACAGTCTCACTCTGTCGCCCAGGCTGGAGTACATGGCACGATCTCAGCTCACTGCAACCTTCGCCTCCTGGGTTCAAGCGATTCTCATGCCTCAGCCTCCTGTATAGCTAGGGCCACAGGTGCGTGCCACCACGCCCGGCTATTTTTTTTATTTTTAGTAGAGACGGAGTTTCACCATGTTGCCCAGGCTGGTCTCGAACTCCTGAGCTCAGGCAATTCACCCGCCTCAGCCTCCCAAAGTGCTGGGATTACAGGCATGAGCCACTGTGTCCAGCCTGTCTCTGCTCTTAAAAGTTGTGTGACCTCAGATAAGTTCCTTAACATGTCTGAGCCTCAGTTGCCTCTTCTGTAAAATGGGAATACTATGACCTCCTTGCAGAAATTGTGAGGATTATAATATGCATGATGAAGTCACACTGCACACTCACTGCGTGCCAGCCACTGTGCAAGCACTTGTAAGCTTTCTCACCCAATCCTCACACCAACTCTCTGGGTAAATACATCATTAGCCCCATTTTATGGGTGGAGAAACTCAGGCATAGAGAAGGTAAGTATCCTGCCGAGGGTCATGCAACTAATGGCAAATGGGACATGAATCTGTGGCCCAGTTCCAGGGCCTACACCTTCACCATTCCATCACCTTTCTCCTGCTGAGACCCTGCCACCCAGCAGGCACACAATGCATGGCTTCCACTCTTGCTATCATCACTAGAGGCATTTTCTGTCTTCCCTCCACTGAACACACACTAGACACAAAGCATTCAGTGAATACCTGCAGAGTGAATGCAGCAGTGAATGCAAGAATGCATGAATGAATGACGATACCCAGATTGGTCAGTTACTATGGCAGAACCTAGTGACTTCTGTGCCCCAGAAGCACAGGGCAGGGGCAAAAAAGCAGTGGACTTAGCACCAGAAAGCCTTGCTTCTGAGCTGCCTTGGAACCATGGAGCCATGGCGGATTCCCCAGAAATAATCCTATGTAGACCACAGAGTGAGGCCCAAGTGATGCTTCATTTTATTTATTTGTTTGTTTGTTTGCTTGTTTGTTTTTTTGAGATGGAGGCTCGCTCTGTCGCCCAGGCTGGAGCACAGTGTGGTGCAATCCTGGCTCACTGCAACCTCCACCTCTCAGGCTCAAGTGACTCTCCTGCCTCAGCCTCCTGGGTAGCTGGGATTACAGGTGCCCACTGCCACGCCTGTCTCATTTTTGTATTTTTAGTAGAGAAGGGCTTTCTCCATGTTGGCCAGACTGGTCTTAAGCTCCTGATCTCAAGTGATCCACCCGCCTCAGCCTCCCAAAGTGCTGGGATTACAGGCGTGAGCCACCCCGCCCAGCCAAGATGCTTCATTTCCTAAGTGCTGCACAGATTCGGGGCTGGAACTTTAAGGAAGGCTTCCAGGAGGGGTAATGCATGGCTGGACCTTGATTAATGTGTGGACGATGTGCAGACTTAAGGGAGGGAGGGAGGGAGAAGGCATTGGGGCAGGGCATGGGTAGACGGGAAGCAGCCCAGGAGGTAAGAAGGATGAGGAGGGTGGGGGACTGAGGCAGCCTGAGCAGGGCAGGGGAGTCTAACAGAGTGGCTCAGTGAGGGGAGGAGGGCAAAGGGAGCCACTGCAGGCTTCTGAGCAGGGAGGTGCATGAGCACGCAGCCTCCTTAGGTGGCTGCCCTCGGGCCTGTCACCTGTCCCTCTGACAGGTTTCACAGCTGGATGTTCCTGCCTGCTCCCCTAGATGGACAGCCTCACACTCTACAAATCTGCCCTCCCTCAAGAGTGTCTGCACCCCGTCTGCTGGTTCCATCCCCTGCAGCCCCACCCAAGAGACATCTGAACTCTCCTCTCGCCCACATCTGGTGTTCAGGTTTTCTCAAATGGTCTCTCCGGTGGCCCCAGACAGCTCTCTCTGCCCTCAGTCCTGGATCCTCCCAAAGTCTTCACTGCAGTATTTCCCAGGCCGCCCTTCTCTCCCAGAGCTCACACCAGCATGTTTGGGAACAGGAAGGAGACAGGCGGTGACCCCTAACTCAGCAGACAGGGCAGCCTCACTCCCTCGCCGATGAGGGCACAGGGCAAGGGGCAGGGGGCCTGGCATGGATCCAGGCAGCAGGAGTCAAGGAGAGGATGGTGCTCAAAGGCTCTAGGTGGGGGGGATGGAGACCCCCAGTCCACTGACACCCCCTTAAACAAGAGAGAAAACAGACCAGGCAGGACCCAGGGAGGATGGAGAAGCGGGCTGTGGCCACAGACGAGAGAAGTGGCAGTCCTGGTAGGGCCATGTGGGTGGGGCCCTGTGGAGGTGGAGGGAGTCTGGGGGGTGCAAAGCTGGGGAGAGGGTAAGGGCCTGAGGCCTGGCAAGTGGAGAAGGCAGGAAGAGGACCCTGGTGGGGAGGGCTGGGTGGCCAGCTGGGCAAGGCAGGGGTTCCCAGTCCTTACCCCTTTCAACACCTCCTCCAGGTGGTCCCGGAACTGCATAAACAGGTTGATCTTCCAGCTGGTGTTGCAGTTCACAGAGTTGACCTGGGGAAGGGTGACGAGACCTGTGTTGCCAGGCAGATCCCAGCCACTGAGGGCCCAGAGCAGGGCTGAAAGGAAGCAGCAGCCCAGCCACCATTACAGCACAAGGACAGGGTGTCTTCTCCCAGCCAGGGTCCCCAGACCCCAGCCCGGCTACCTTGGGACCACCAGCCTGTGGGGTGGAGAATGAGGGCAGCGTTGTGAAACGAATGCAGGAGCCATGAGGCCCAGCTTGTCCAGCGGGCCAGATGGGGCTGGAGGCAGAGATCATGGCGGTGAGCGGGGTGTCTCCACCACCAGGGATGTGTGGACGTCCCTGCACTGCCTGGCTGACCCCCGACCTCCTCACCTCCTTGCAGCCGGCATTATCGCTGAGTTCGTAATTGCTGGCATGCAGAGGCTGCCCAGCGTTGACAGGATTCAGGATCACCTTGTCCCCCACGACCACCTGAGCAGACAGGCGGGACAGGTTAGGTGGGAAGGGCAGGGCCCTCGTGTCGCCACACCTCCAGGCCTCCCTCGGGTCTCAGTCTGCCCTTCTAAGAAATGGGCATGACCTTATCCAGTCCCCACACCGAAGACCCTACAGAAACCCCTCTGGAGTTCCACCAGGAGTTCCACCAGGCCCCTCCAAGCCCAGCCCTGCCCTCACGTTGTCCCCATTGCTCCGCAGCTTCCAGAAGGGCTGGATGAAGAGCCAGGAACCCTCGTTGCCTGTGGCATCCAGGGTCACCCGCATGGCATTCTTCTCCAGCAAGGCCGGAAGCCGCTTGTTCACCGTCAGGTACTTGTTGCTCTTCATGTGCAGGAGCTGGGGGTCAGGTGGGTGCGGAAAGGTCACTGGGCCCCAGGGGGCGGCCATCAGGGAGCGGATATGGGGGGATGCCCTAGACCCTTGGTCACACCCTGGCTGCACACACAGTGTCAGACACCTGTCACAAACACACAGGCCAACACCCACAGCCACAATCACACACAAACATGCACACAACAGGCACACCCCCATGGACACCCTGGTGATCACAAGAAAGAAGCTGTTCTAAATACTTTACATAGATTAGCTCAAGTAACCTACAATGATCCAACAGGGAAGCACTATTACTGCCTGATTTCACAGATGGGGAAACCAAGGCACCAGGGAAAGTTAAGTAACTTGCCCAAGTTACACCATTAGGAGTAGCAGAGCCAAGATTTGAATCCAGACAACATGGCTCCAGACTCCATGCTGATGGTCACCATGCTATAAACACACCCATGGCACCACTACTGAGGCCACACAGCAACAGACACACACAAAGTCAGACACACAGCCACACAGGTGGCCCCAGGGCCACTCATTCACCTAGGGACACACATGCACAGAGGGCAATGCCTGCTGGCAGCCCTCACCTGGCACCAGCCCAGCCTGTTAGGCAGGGAGAGGGACAGGTGGGAGAGAGGTGGGCCAGCCTCACCTGGATCACACTGCCATACTTCACGACATCCCCGTGCACCTTCTTATTCTCTGTGTCATTTTGCTTCTGCTCCATCTGGGCCGCGTGCTGGGCAGACACACACAGAAGTGAAGGGTGGGCTCAGAAGCTGCTCCTAGAAGGAGACATGCCCCAGCCCCACACATGCACACAAACACACACACACACACACACAGACACACACACACACCGTCACCTTGGACTCCAGGACCCTTTGGACCCCTGCCCCAGCTCTTGGTGCTGCACCCAGAGTGCTGCACTCCGAGTGCAGAAGGCAGCCTGAGGTCTCACAGCACACACAGCCCAGGAAGCCAAATCGCCACACCTCCCCAGCCACCTCCCCTGGAGAGGGCATGCCAGCAGCACCTTGAGCATCCCCGACAATCGCCTTACACCCCCAGGAACCTAAAGCTGTATCTCACCACCTACCCTTATCTCACCAGACCCCCGAAGCCCCAGACACGGGACCCCTGTCCCAGTCCAAACCCTGGCAGGGGCTGCTTGGTGTCATTTCCTGGCTCCCACCACCACCCCCACTCCTCTGCAACCTTCCCTCCCAAAACTGTATGCATTCAGCCCACTGCCTCCAGGCAGCCCTCCCTGACTGGTCACATCCCACTCTGATGGATCCAATGCTGGTGGCCTTGAGGATTTGGTCTACATCCCATTAGAGATAGCTTTTTAGGTTCTTCTGTCCCCTGTTAGACTGGAAGCTGCCTAAGGATAGCTGCCTTGTCTCCTCCACCAGATTAGGGGTTCCTGGAGGGCAGGAGACCTGTCCCCTCCATCAGACTGGCACTCTCTGAGAGCAGTGGTCTCTGCCCTTTCCTCCTCCTCAGTACTTTACTGAGACCAAGGCAAAGGTGGCAGCTGGAGAGCCTTGCCATGGACCATGTGACTTTCCACAAAGCAACAGCATGTAGCTGTGTGACTGCTTGTGGTTCTGATTATGTGGCTCTGCATAGGTGAATGCCCTCCCGCCAGGCCAGATCCCCAGCTCAGCCTCTACCTGCCAGCAAGAGAGCTGGGGTATTAATACCAGAGCTCAGGCAGTCCACCTGCAGCTCCCTCTCTCCAGCCCAGTTCACAGCTATAGGGCGTAGCCCAATGTCCCCATTCTAGACCCACCTTCTCTGGGCATGGGGCTTAGGGGAAGGGGACAGAGGGAGGCAAGGTTTGTATGACAAGGGGTGGGGCAACAGGGCCCAGGGCCCAGGCTGCAAAGTTCTTGACCACAGCCCAAGACTCCCACTCTCTTTGTGGTTTGGGGAATGGGGTTGGGACCTGGAGATCTGCCCAGGATGTGAACTGAGCCACTGCCTACAAGGGGCTCATAAGCGATCACCATATCCCAGCATCATGGCACAATCTACGTGTCTGAGGAAGCCAGGGTGAGTCAGAGACCTGGGGGCCATCTAGGCTGTACTGCAGACTCACACGATGACCATGGACAGACCAGTCCCATCTAAGGGACCCAGGCTCCAACTCTATAAAACAAGGGGAGAGATTAAGACTAGATCCAGGGCTCCCAAATTGGGTTCCCCAGAGCCACTGTCTCCACAAGCCACCAGGAACTCCATGGACAGCTGTACAGGTTGTTCACTGCTCTGTGGTGTTGGCATTCCACTCTCTGAGCCATGCAACCTGGCATAGGGCTGTGCCAGCCTGGAAGAAGGGACACTTTCTTCCCACTGACACAACAGAGTTATGCAGACTGGTGAGTCACTGGGAAGGGACCCTGCTCCCCCTACATCCACTCCTTCACAGCAATTCACACCAATCTCTTGCACATCGGAATTCAGTTTTTTATTTTTATTGTTTATTAATTTTTTGTAGAGATAGGGTCTTGCTATGTTGTCCAAGCTGCTCTCAAACTCCTGGCCTCAAGCAATCCTCCTGCCTCGGCCTCCCAAAGTGCTGGAATTACAGGTGTGAACCGTCACACCCATGCGAGTTTCAGAAACCACTCAGCTCAGCCACAGAGCCCCTACTGGCTCCGACAAGCAGCTCCGCCATTTGTGTACCCAGGTTCCTGGTACATGTGCACAGATGCATACCTGCACACACACACATACCTGCAGCTTCTGCAGCAACACCACATCAGCGATCTTCTCCTTGTCCTGCTTGGTCTGTTTGGCCTTCCAGTACTGCTTCTGGGCCGAGTAGCGGTTCATGGGGCACACCTTGAAGAGGCAGTCTGTGGTGGGGCAGGTGGGGGGTGAGGGGAATGGTTCATCTGGGGCTCAGGGCCCTCCCTGGAGAAAACCCCAGCCTGCAGCTCTGCTCTCCCAACCTTTCCCCATTCCCGTTCCCCGCTGCAGGCAGACAGGAAGCAGTTGGAAGAACCTCATAGAACTTGGAGCATCCCGGAATACGCTGAGTAGAATGGGGAGGCTCAGAGGCAGGTTTGAGAGCAGTGCATCTCACTTGGTGGGGTGCCCTCTTCCTCTGGGAGATGTACCAGAGGCTGCTGGGGCCTCACCCTTATGCCATGTCTCTGCCCAGCTTCTGTGAGTATTGGCAGCTAACAGCTCACATCTGCATCCTCCTTTCGCTAATTGCCTTGGCCGATGGAAACCATCTTGCACACAGATGCCTGGGAAATGGCATACCCCTCTCCCCAGGGGCAGCCCCTATCCAGTAACTGACACAGGCACAGAAGAGCCCAGCCTCTGGAGGGGACAGTCTGAGGAGCAGCTCACAGTCCCGAGCTCCCCGTGGGGTCAGGCTGAAGCGCATCTGCCCCTGAAACCACAGCCTTGCTCAGCTTCTTCCCTTGCCTATACAGAGAGGAAGAGGCTCCCTGACTGTGTCCTCCTGAGAACTTCCTCAATAATTCACACATCTTAGGCTCTGCTTCTAGGAATCTGACCTAAGACAAGGCAAATCCAAATTCCAGAAACACATTTTCTAGTACAATTTTTATTTTGGCAAGTAGATAAAACAACTGTTATTCCCGTAAGCCTAAGCTGCAGGAAGGGTGTCCAATTTTTCTGCTTATCCAAAGGAGGCAGGAGTTGGAAAAGCCTGTTCGAAAGCTTGGTAGGAGGGGAGGGAGGATTCTGGGTGCTGAGGAGGGGCTGGTGTGGGTGACTGGGACTGCGTGACAATAGCCTGGGCTGCCCTGGGAAGCAGTGAGCTCCCCATCACAGGAGGGATCCACAGCCTGGGCACGGAGCAGGACTCAGTGGCCCTGAGATCCCTCTCATGCTGCAGCTGTGTGAGTCCCTGATTGCACAATGCTCCAACAGTGTGGAACAGAAGAGAGATGGTTATGCTGGGGGACTGGAGAGGAGAGAGCCACTAGAGGGTCCCAGAAACAAAACCCCTTCTTCAGGTTCTTTCCTGGTCCCTCTAAGAAAGCTGTGTCTTTTCTCTGGTCAAAGCTGGTCATCCAGTCCCAGGGATCAAAGAAAAACTGGATTTTCCGTCCAGTTCAGAAGGAGGCAAAAGTCCCATGGGACCATTGAGAGTAGAAACCGAGTGAACCAAAGATGAAGGAAGACAGAACTTCCTGGAAAGGAAAGGGAAAAATGGCAATTCCACAAGCAGATGGAGCCACCAAGGGCCGCCCCGCCTAGCCACCCTCAGCACTGCCAGCATGAGTGGATATCACTTCCAAAAGAGTACCCAGTTTGTTGGAGAGAATTTTTTTTTTTTTTGTTTTTTTTTTTTTGAGACAGAGTCTTACTCTGTTGCCCAGACTAGAGTGCGACGGTACGCTCTTGGCTCACTGCAACCTCCATCTGCTGGATTAAAGCAATTCTCCTGCCTCAGCCTCCCAAGTAGCTGGGATTACAGGTGCCTGCCACTATGCTTGGCTAATATTTAGTATTTTTAGTAGAGACAGGGTTTCACCTTGTTGGCCAGGCTGGTCTCGAACTCCTGACCTCAGGTGATCCACCCACCTTGGCCTCCCAAAGTGCTGGGATTACAGGTGTGAGCCACTGTGCCTGGC
>NW_012115599.1:13881129-13885673 GCF_000951035.1 Colobus angolensis palliatus
TTTTTTGAGACACAGTCTCACTCTGTAGCCCAGGCTGGAGTGCAGTGATGTGATCTCGGCTCACTGCAACCTCCACCTCCCAGACTCAAGCAATTCTCCTGTCTCAGCCTCCCAAGTAGCTGGGATTATAGGCATGCACCACCATGCCTGGCTAATTTTTGTATTTTTAGTAGAGACGGGGTTTCGCCATATTGCCCAAGCTGGTCTCGAACTCCTGGCTTCAAGTGATCCACCCACTTTGGCCTATAGTGCTGGGATTATAGGTGTGAGACACCGCACCCGGCTGAGAGTACATCTTTATGGGTTGGGGTCAACCTTCAAGAGGCAGCTGGGGTCCTTTGCTTCTTCAGGCTGGGTTGGCACTCCCAGGGCTTCCCCACGTCATTTTGTGGATCTCACTGCCTTGTTAGAGGTAGGCAGTTCCCAACAGAGTGGTGGGGAATGGGGCACACCAGGGAATGTTCCAGAAATTCAGTGGGTAGGGAGTGATTTGGGTTGTACCACCAGTTGTCACAGTGGCACTTAGTGAGCAGAACAGGGATGCTGGACGCCTGCACCACAGAGATTATCCTGGGTGATGTCTGATGGCAAATGTCCTGCCTACACGCATAGGTGGGCATCTATGAGCAGTGTTCTGGGCCTAGAGCTATACACAGAGGCACGAATTTTTTTTGCATGGATTTAGCAAACACTGAATTTTCCAGGAATGCAACTCCAATATAAACTGAGGGAAAGCTGCCCTTTGTGTTACTCAAACTTTCCCAGGAGTTTTCTGCTATTTCAGAAAATACATCACTCACGGCCACACCAAATGGGTGCACGTGTGGCTACCACACTCATGATTTAAAGGCAAGTGGGCTGGGCACAGTGGCTCATGCCTGTAATTCCAGCACTATGGGAAGCTGAGGCAGGAGGATCACTTGAGGCCAGGAGTTCAAGACTGGCCTGGGCAACCTGGTGAAATTCTGTCTGTACAAAAAAAAATTTTTTTAATAAAAAATTATCAACAGGCAGCAAGTGCTGGGAAAAAATAAAAATAATTTTTAAAAACAAAAACTTAGCCAGGCATGGTGGTGTGCATCTGTAATCCCAGCTGCTCAAGAGGTTAGGGCCGGAGAATCACTTGAGCCAAGGGTTCAAGACCAGCATTGGCAACATAGCGAGACATTGTCTCTACTAAAATTCAAAAAAATTAGCTGGGCATGGTGGTACATGCCTGCAGTCCCAGCTACTTGGGGGAATGAGACAGGAGAATCACTTGAGCCCGGGAAGTCAAGGTTGCAGTGAGCCCTGATCGTGCCACTGCACTCCAGCCTGGGCGACAGAGCAAGACTCCATCCCCAAAAATAAAAAATAAAAATATGGATATGGATAGATTGTATTATTTATGAATTCCACTGTATGTTTTTTGCTACCCTCACCAGACTCAGGGGTGGACAGGCTAGCAGGGACTGGTACAGTTCATGTACCAGTACAGTTTCCCCAGCCCCTAACCTGGGGCTCAGCAAGCATCTGCCGGATGCATACATCAACCCAGAAATGACTTCCTCCTGTATAAAGAGGTAGGGTTTGATTTAACCTTGGAGGGAGGAAGAGGTTATGAGGCACACAACTGGAGGAAAGGGCAGGAGATGGGAGAGGATATGGTGCATCTGGGAACAGGACACAGGTCCCTCCTGGCAGGGGCAGGGAGCTCATGCAGGAAAGAGGGGCCAGGCAAGGGAGGTGCTGAGCTGAGACTGGAGGGGCTGAGAGGTGCAGGGCCCTGTGTCTGAGCCCACAGGTCCCGGGGATTGTCAGCCACTTGATCTCCACATGGCCCACCAGCCCCTTCGGCCCCTAGTCCAGACAGGAGAAAAGGCGGAAAGGGACAGGTACAGCCCCTAGAGCAGGGGTCTCAAGCTTTTCCAACCTTGACTCACCCAAGAAATAAAACTTAGATTATCACTGCTTAAAACGGCCTGACTCCCTGCCCCCTGGTCTTGGTACCAGGCTCCAGGTCCGACAGGGCTGAGAACCATGGTGACCGTCTATGGTGACAGAAAGCAACTAAAACAACGGAATTTTTAAAATGTGTGTTATGCTAAGACTTAAAGAATCGACAAGATGGTGAAGAATTACCCAACCAAAAGAGAAGACAGAAAGGAAAACAAAAGAGATATAGAAATACCCAGCTACTTTTGCCTTGAGGCGACTTCCTGATTCCCAGCGGCATGGACTTTTATTTTGACAGCTTCTTCAGATGAAAGTATCAGAGGTCCCTGCCCAGGCCCACAGAAGGTGAGGGGTCAACAGGAGATCGGGACCCTAAAGGGATACAGTCTCAGACAAGGGCTGAACTCACAGTAGAACAGCTCCTACCAGGAGCTAAAGATACCAGTTGGAATCGCCCAGATGGTTCAAGAAACCCCAAACTTGAGCTGGGCTTCAAGAGGGCTTGAACTGGTGAGACCCCCAGGAGTCTGGCAGAAGGAACAGCAGGGCCTTCCTGGAGGAAGGTACCTTCATCCTAGACTCAAACCAGACTTTTCAAATGCAATAACCAGTATATGCTCAAAGAAAAGCAGGAATCCTTGGGAACCAGACACCACAAGGGAGAACAAGCCCACAAAATAGACGCTAAAAACAGACACGCGCAGAGACTTCAGACGCAGACATCACCTGTAAAACAGATATGTCTTCTCTGCTTCAATCAATAAATAAAAAGCTTCAAGATCCCTGCAGAGAACAGAAAACGATAAAAAAAAAAAAAAAGAAAATGACTCGGCAGAGACAGGACACAAAAAGTATTAACCACTGAAGAAAAATATCCATCAGTAGGAAAATGGATAAATAAATAGGAACAGCAGGGCCTTCCTGGAGGAAGGTATCTTCATCCTAGACTCAAACCAGACTTTTCAAATGCAATAACCAGTATATGCTCAAAGAAAAGCAGGAATCCTTGGGAACCAGACACCACGAGGGAGAACAAGCCCACAAAATAGATGCTAAAAACAGACACGCGCAGAGACTTCAGACGCAGACATCACCTGTAAAACAGATATGTCTTCTCTGCTTCAGTCAATAAATAAAAAGCTTCAAGATCCCTGCAGAGAACAGAAAACGATAAAAAAAAAAAAAAAGAAAATGACTCGGCAGAAGAAAAAAGAACCAAGTAGAACTTCTAGAAATAAAAAAAGCTTTAATAACCAAAATTTAAAACTCACTGGACATATTTAACCAGAGAATAGCCAGAGTTGAAGAAAGAATTAATGAAACCCCAACAGCCCTTACAGGGTGGAAGCATTCCAATTCTATCCTATCCATTTCTGTCAATGATGGCTGAACCCATTCAAGTGACTTCACAGCCCACTAGCGGGTCAGAGCCTGTGTCTGCATGACAAACACTGCCCCGAAGCATCCCCGGGACAGCAATGAAGTCAGAAAAGAGCCCTCCCTGCTCCTGACTCTTCCGTATCTTTCTTGGAAACTTAATACCTGGAACTTGTGAGATTCAACTTTTTCTCTCACATTGATCCTCCCTCGGAGCCTTGCCCTCACATGCATGTGCCAGAAGATGCCAAGTGAATGAATAAACAAGTGGGTAGACTCGGGGCCTGTCGCCATACACATCCCATGCTTCTACTGCACTGTGCTCCTTGCCCAAAGGCAGGCCTGTCAGAACCCCAGAAGGGGCCTGAGCCTTCCTTGTCACTAAACCACAGGGCTGAAGGGCAGAGAGAAGGACAGGTAGCCAAGAGACTGGGCCCACACAGGAGTTGCAGTTTCAAAGGCCATGAGAAAAGGTGGAGGGCCCAGGGAGGTTTCCTTGGGACTGTTGTGTCCCGGGGTGTGTACCTGTGGATGAAGGGGCACAGGGCTGGTGAGGCTACAGACAAGAGGCTATTCATTTATTAAATAAGGTCAGTCAACATTCACCCAAAACTGACTAAGATGCCTACCACTCCAAATGCCCACTGCCACTGCACACTATCATTCCAGGGCAAGGGGGATAGCTTTAAAATATACAAACTCCCAGGCCCTCCACAGATCTTGGCAGGTCTGGTGTGAGGTCTAGGAATATGCATTTTTAATGGCGCCTCTCCCCCACCCCTTTTCTACCCCAGGTGGTTCTGTTGCTCAACCAAGCACCAGAGTAGAGGATCCAAGTCAAGAACAGAGAGCAAAGCAAGTTATACAGTCACAGTAGTGTACAAGCTCTGCATGAAATATGCCTGGATCTGCTTCCAATTGTCTTCAATGTTTAGACTCAACCTATAAAACAAAACACCCAAGATGTCAGTGTGGTTACGGAAGAGAATGGAAGGGTTATTCAATCTTGATGACTTAAAAATAAAAATAGGCCAGGCGTGGTGGCTCACGCCTATAATCCCAGCACTTTGGGAGGCAGAGGCAGGCAGATCACCTGAGGTCAGGAATTTGAGACCAGCCTGATCAACATGGAGTAACCTCGTCTCTACCAAAAATACAAAATTAGCCGGCCATGGTAGCAGGCACCTGTAAGCCCAGCTACTTGGGAGGCTGAGATAGGAGAATCGCTTGAA
>NW_012115599.1:13890768-13892596 GCF_000951035.1 Colobus angolensis palliatus
AAAAAGGGGGGGGTACCTGAGACTCTCAGGTTTATAAAGGTGACCCTAGATAATCTACAGGCCACAGGATGCTGTTGGGAGGATGAGGGGGGCAGTGGAAGAGCAGGCCATGAGAGCTAAATTTTCATCTATCTTAGAAGGGCACCAACAGATACTCTAAAATTGGTAAGTCAAGCAGTAGTGGCTGGGCACTGTGGCTCATGCCTGTAATCCTAACACTCTGGGAAACCAAGGCAAGAGGACAACTTGAGCCCGAGAATTTGAGACCAGCCTGGGCAACACAGTGAGACCTTGTCTCTACAAAAAATTAAAAAATTAGCCAGGAGTGGCGGCACACACCTGTAATCCCAGCTGCTCAGGAGGCTGAGGTGGGAGGACGGCTTGAGCCTGGGAGGTCAAGGCTGCAGCGAGCCATGATTGTGCCACTGCACTCTAGCCTGGATGACAGAGCAAGACCCTGTCTAAAAAAAAAAAAAAAGAAAAGAAAAAAGAAATAGCAGATTAATCATAACATTTGGAGACATGGGGGTAGCTAGCAGAAGAAACCATGAAAAGAGTTAAAAGAGGTTGCTCTCTCTTATTACATTGCTGGTGAGGGTGCAAAATGGTACAACGGCAGTGGGGAGCAAGAGCAAGTGGCAATCACAGAGCTCCCACACTCTGCCTCAGCAACCTCACTGCTGGGCCTGCTTTTTCGGAGTGCACCTCCGCTCACATAAAATGACCACAGAAGAGGGTCTTTGCTGAAGCACCAACAGGAATAATAAAAGACTTGAAACAGCTCAAGAGTCCCTCAGGGGGACTGCTGAAACAAATTACAACAGAGCCACATAACTCTATGTGTGGAATGCTACGTAGCCACAAGAAAGAGAGAAATTCTGACATATACTGCAACATGGATGAACCCTGAGGACATTATGCTAAGTGAAATAATCCAGTCACAAAAGGGCAAATACCATATGGTTCCACTTATATGAGGTACCAAGAATAATCAGATTCACAGAAACAGAAAGTAGAATGGTAGTTGCAGGGGTTGCGGGGAGGAGGAAATGGAGAGTTATTGTTTAATGGGTATCGAGTTTCAGTTTTGCAAGATGAAAAAAGTTCTGTGGATAGATGGTGCTAATGGTTGCACAGCAATGAAAATGTACGGAATGCTGCTGAACTGTAGCTTAACGATGGTCAAGATGGTAAACTCCTTGTTATGTGAATCTTACCACAATTAAAAATAAGTGACTTTTGTCAGGCACAGTGGCTCACGCCTGTAATCCCAATACTTTGGGAGGCTGAGGTGGGCAGATTGCTCGAGTCCAGGAGTTTGCTTATTTTCCAGCCTAGTCAACACAGTGAAACCCTGTCTCTACAAAAAATAAATAAATTAGCCAAGCATGGTGGCATGCACCTGTAGTCCCAGATGCTCTGGAAGGTAAGGCTGGATTGTTTGAGTCCAGGAGGTCAGGGTTGCAGTGAGCCATGGTGTCACTGTACTCTGACCTGGGCAACAAAGCAAGACCCTGTCTTAATAAATAAATAAATAAATAAATAACTTTTTTAAATGTTTAAGACAAATTACTATGTAATTTGTAGGAGACTATTTTCTCATCGTTGTCCAGGATATGCAACTAAAATGAATATTTTTTTCATCTTTTTTTTTTTGAGACAGGATCTCACTATGTCACTCAGATTGGAAAACAGTGGTGCTGTCACGGCTCACTGCAGACTTGACCCCCTGGCCTCATGCGATCCTCCCACCTCAGCCTCCTGTGTAGCTGAGACTACAGGAGTGTGCCACCACACCCAGCTAATTTTTGTATTTTTGTAGAGACGG
>NW_012115599.1:13897166-13898076 GCF_000951035.1 Colobus angolensis palliatus
AGTCCTAGCTACTCAGGAGGCTGAGGCTGAAGAATCGCTTGAATCCAGGAGATGGAGGTTGCAGTGAGCCAAGATAGTGCCATTGTACTCCAGCCTGGGTGACAAGGTGAGACTCCATCTCAAAAAAACGAAGAAAACAAACAAACAAAAAAGTACATTTTCAGTGACCAAAAAACTTATGAAAAGATGCTCAGCCTCACTCGTAGTCAGAGAAATGCAAATTAAAACCACAGTAAGATGCCATTTCACACCCAGCAGGTTGGAAGAAATTTAAGTGGGACAAGAACAAGTGTGGCAAGGAAGTGGGCAGAGCGAAAGGAGCTGCCTGCACAGTTGCCACAGGGTCACTTCTCATGCCATGGAGGTGCATCCCTCTCACCTAGTAATCCCCCCACTCAGAACATACCAGAGGAACCCGAGCACACGAACCTAAGGAGGTTCACTGCAGCATCGCGGGCAATTGCCAAAAGCTGGAAATGAGTTGAAAGTCCATCAAGAGGCGCAATGAAGGGATTCCGTTTATCACCCAACGGAATGCAACATTGCAATTAAACACATGAACTACAGCTGTGTGTATCAACTCAGCTAAATCTCAAAATAGTACAGAATTTATTTTTATTTTAATTTGTTTGTTTGTTATTTTGAGACAGCGTCTCCCTGTGTCACCCAGGCTGGAGTGCAGTGGCGGGATCTCGGCTCACTGCAACCTCCGCCTCCCGGGTTCAGGCAACTCTCCTGCCTCAGCCTCCTGAGTAGCTGGGATTATAGATGCCCACCACCACACCCAGCTAATTTTGTATTTTCAGTAGAGACGGGTGGGGGGGGGTCGGTTTCACGACGTTGGCCAGGCAGGTCTCGAACTCCTGACCTCAGGTGATCCACCTGCCTTGGCCTCCCAAAGTGCTGGGAT
>NW_012115599.1:13905094-13911325 GCF_000951035.1 Colobus angolensis palliatus
TACAGGCACGTATCACCATGCCCGGCTAATCTTTGTGTTCTTAGTAGAGACAGGGTTTCACCATGTTAGCCAGGCTGGTCTCGAACTTTGGACCTCATGACCAGCCTGCCTCGGCCTCCCAAGTGCTGGGATTACAGGCGTGAGCCACCGCACCTGGCCCTATTTTTCTCTTTACTATTGTATAGACTTGAAATATGTCTTAATCACAGTAACAATAAACCGGGCTTGTAGCATGGACAGGTAGAGAGGAGGCGTAGGCTGAGGAAGGGGACATCCAGTCATGCAAATGGAGAGCGGCCACCTCATCACTCTCCTCCCTGACACCTGCTCCCACACACTTGTCTTGGGGGCACTCGGGCTGGGAGTGCAGGTTCTGAGCTTCCCTGAGGTAGACTTGGAGACAGGGGCTACCCAGTCCCTTGCCCCAACAGGAGGAGGAAGAGAAGGAAAAAGGGCTAGGAGAGGGAATGTGCCCCAGGCTCAGCCCAGTCAGCAGCTCGGGACTCACTGCAGCCACAGCCCAAAACCTTACAGCCAGGCAGAGTTCAAGGGCTGGCCTAGTGTGGGTGCCACACATACCAGGGCATCAGCAGCCTGGGCCTCCCAGGGCCTTGTCAGCTCTGGAAGTAATTCCCTGAACATGTTGGGGCTTAGGGTGTCTTCGAAGGCGGCTGGAGCTGAAGCCACAAGCAAAGAGCCATGCAGGGGTTCCTTCCCAAGGTGGGAGTGGTGGGGGCTTTGCGAGCTCAGCCTCCAGGGTCAGCAAGTGAAAGGAGAGCTGGCAGGGAGTCAGGCAGGGAGCTGGGAGTCCCAGCAATGGCCAGGCTCACCCCCAAGATGTTGGGGGGCAGAACTTCTAGGAGTCTTCAGGACAAGGCCATTTCTGATGACCACCAGCCAACTTCTAAAACGCCTGCCATAACCCCACCCCCTTGCTGGGTCCCACCCTCAAGGGCCAGTGGAAACAGTGAAAGCTAGGACTCGCGGCTTGAGGCCAAGCCCCATCTTTGTCTTTTCTGGGCTCCAGTGTCAAAACTGAAGAGGCTGTAGTCCGTGTCTCTCGTCCCACATTGTAATGCCCCAACTTGTACTCGCCAGCCACAGGGTGTACGGAGGCCTGGCTCTGTCCCAGAAGGTCAGCTCTACTCAGGTCCCAACAGGGCCATAGGGAGTCCAGAGGGGCCTCTACCCACCTCACCAAGACACCAAGGAACCAGGAGCTTGGGCAGAGAAGAGGGGGAAGGAGATGGGGTCTGAACTTTTCTCTTCCACATCATTTTGCTGGATGGACCCAGAGAGGCTATGGGACCACACCCAGGTATGGCGGGGGGAGGGAGCCCACTCACAGACTTTGGGAAAATGCAGAAGAGATGGAGGCCTGGGGGAGGAGGGAGAGGGAAGGCGTGATGAGGGTGGAGGAGGGCAAGAAGTCAAAGGAGCATTTGTTCTGCTAAGTGGCCTTGTTGTTGTCAAAAATTGGCCCGAAACTCTGTCCACTAGAAGCCTAGGGCAAGTCTTCCTCGGTCACACCCACGTCCCTGTCACCAGCCTGTCACACCACACAGCTGCCCACACACACCTCGACATACATGCAAACCTTCCCCTTCCGGTCCTGGCAGAGCCCACCCATGGGACCCTCACCAATCTCTCTCTCTCTCTCTCTCTATCTCTATCTCTCTCTATCACTAAGTTCCTTCCAAGAACTAGACTAAATCCTGCTACTAGATTGCAATCCACCCTCCATTTGCAGCCTCAAAGAGGCCCAGGCCTCCTGTCTCTACCCATCCGTCCTTCAGGGAACTGGGACAGGAGAGGTCAGAGCTGTGCCTCCAGGTGAGCACATGAAACCCCCAGAGCCTGGGCTCCACTGGGGGAATTCTGGGTGGGTCACAACAACAGGACATGGAGCAGCCAGGCCTGAGTGAGGGGCAGGGCAAGAGGACACTGGGGAAGGGCCCCATGCATGCATTGATTCCTCAAATGTGCTCAGGGACCCACCATGTGGCAGACATTGCAGGTAAAACAGCAAACAACAAGAACACAGAAATCCCTCCCCTGGTGGAACTGACATTCTAGTGGGGCAGAAAAATGGCAAACACAAATAAATAAAATACAGTGAACACGGCAGATTCACGCTACAGAGAAAAAGAAAGCAGGGAAGGGAGGTGGGGCCAGCGGTATAATTTTGTATTGAATGGTCAGGGAAGGCCTCGCTGAAGACGTGAGACCTAAAGCCGCTGAGCATCTGGGCTGCGTGGATATTTGGAGAAAGAATGTTCAGAGCAGAGGGAACAGCAAAGATGTGGAGGCGGGAGTGTGTCTGGTGACTAGGAGGAATGGCAGGGAGGCTGGCGTGGTTGCAGGGAAGTGGGAGGGGGCAAGGGGGAGAGGATGAGGTGGAGAGGCAGCAGGGGCCAATGGCGTAGGGCAAAGGGGCCTTATGCTGGTGAGGCTCGTCCACCAGCCAAAAGCCCCCATTCAGGGCCCTGTGATGGAAGCAGGAACAGAATTGCAGATGGGGGGCCCCTCTGCAGGCTCCAAGTGATGGGCAAGGCCCCTGGCAGCCAGCCAGCCTAGGATGCTGCCAGATTGTCTTAAATCCCGCTCCCCCTCCAGCATCTCCCTCGAGGACAATCCCAGCTAAGCTCTCCCCAGAGGAGCAGCCACGTGGGCAGACTTGGTGGCAGCAGGCCCAGCGTGTTGCTGCCTGTTCCCACCATGCCCGCCACACCCAGGACCTGTCTGTCTGACTGTCGGTCGGTCTCAGCCCTCACAGGTAAGCACAACAATAGTACCTCACTCTGGCTCGGCATAATGACAGCCAGGATATTGTTTAATCCCCACAAAGGTCCTCAGCCCGCTGCGTGGCCCGAGGAGCCCACTGAACACACAGGACAAGGCCCCACGAACAAAGTCACTTGCCCAAGGTGAATTCTCACCAACTTCCCACCGAGGGGCTTTGTTATTAGAGCCTCCTACAGGGCAGGACTCACACACAGGACCGGGCTGAGGACACAGCCAGGGTCAGAAGAGTTCTGGGGTCCAAATCTCTTACCATGCAGGTGAGGAACTGAGGCACAGGGAAGGGCTGTCAGCAGGGTCTCCTAAAGCCTAAGACAATTCTCTTTTCCACCCGTTCCCTTAGGAAACACCCAGTCACACAGACAAAGAAAGCCCTGCAGCTGTGGGGATTTTGAGGGGGGAGAATGGGCCCCTGGCCAGAAGTGGGTGTGGCCCTGAGAAGTGGGGCGTGGCCCTGGAAAATGAAGGGAATGGCGTGTCTGTGCCAAGATGGCAGCAGTGCAAGCCAAGGGGGATTCCACCGACAGCAGAGTGAGGTCTGCAGGGCAGCGCCACATCTAATCCAGCCGCTGGGGCTGAACGCAGTTGAATAAATTTAGTCATAGGTCCAGGATCCTGCAGCCTGGGAGGGGCGGGGGCCGAGGAAGCGGAGGTCTTACCTCGGAACTTCTTAGGAGGGTTGTCCAGGTCCCCGGCCGCGGGCTCCACCACACAGCGGTCATCCACCAGCCTGGGGGACAAGGCAGCTCGGTCAGCAGGAGAGAAGAGACCTATCTCCCACAGCATCCCTCCCTTACAGCAGGGCATGCCAGGCACCAGTGAGCCCCTAAGATAATTCCTCCATCTCTAACAAGCTCCCCACCATCAAGTCATTCTTTCCTGGCATCACTGTTGAAAGGCAAGATGTCTCTTGGGGGTGGGGAGAACCCCAGGAAGAACACAGAAGCACACCCAGCCCACCCCAACCCCCTGACTGGAGCTGCAGCTGTCCTGGGGGTACTCTGCCACCAGTCAGGACTGTCACATGCTGCAAGTGTATCTCCTGTCCCAGCCCTGAGACACTGCTGCCCTGATGGGAACGGGCAGTGGGTGAAGGGGGCAGGAGAGGAGGAGAAAAACAAAAGCATAGAGGAGTGGAAGGGAGAGAGACAAAGAGAGTCAGAAAGATAAAAAGGATGAGAAACAGAAGCTAGAGAGAGACCAGAGACAGACAGATGAGAGAAGCATAGGAGACACCAAACTAGCGGCATGAGTCTTTAGGTCTCCAAGGAAGGATGATGAGTCTCACGCCTGCCCAGTCTCAGTCAGGCCTCATTTCATAGTCTCCCCTTTGGTTCACTCTAGGACAATTTCCCTCTTATAGCCATGCTGGCGTTAATCTCGCATTTCCTGAGGGCATTCATTTACTCATTCATCTATCCACCCATCCACTCATCCCTCCACCCATCCATCTACCCAGTCCCCCATCATCCATCTATTCACCCATCCACCCATCTACCCATCCAGCCACCCATCTATCCATCCAGCCACCCTTCCTGCATTTCAAATTTGTCAATGCCACTCCATCCTCTAAGATAAAGTGATGCTGCTAACCCACCGTGTCAAAGGCCAACTCTGTCTCAACACCCCCATGCCTGTTACCTCTGAATTCTCACCAACTTTCCAGCAAGGGGCTTGTTTTTAGTGCCATTTTACTGAGAAGAAAATCAAATCTGAACATTAAATAACTTGTCTAAACTCACACAGCTGATTTCAAAGCCCATGCTCTTTCTGTACCTCCCCTCCCTGGGTTGGTTAAGAAGGTCTTTTCTGTTTTCTTTTTCGAGACGCAGTCTCACTCTGTCGACCAGGCTGGAGTGCAGTGGCGTGATCTTGGCTCACTGCAACCTCTGCCCCCCGGGTTCAAGCGATTCTCCTGCCTCAGTCTAATGAGTAGCTTGGATTACAGGCACCCACCACCACGCCTGGCTAATTTTTGTATTTTTAGTAGAGACAGGGTTTCACCATCTTGGCCAGGCTGGTCTCAAACTCCTGACTTTGTGATCCACCCGCCACAGCCTCCCAAGTGCTGGGGTTACAGGTGTGAGCCACCACGCCCAGCCTAACAAGGTCTTTTGTGATCTGACCTCTACTTACTCCCTAGCTAGCCTCACTATTTCCTTGCCCCAACTGTACTAAACCTCCAGTTGATCCCAAGGTCCCCGGAGCTCTCATCTCTCCAGAGGCAGTCCTGGCAGCCTGCAATGCCTTAATGTTCATTGCACCCTGAAGCCATAGGCCTAGCAAAACTCCATCCTTCCACCCTCAGCTCCGCTCTCCTACTCTGCAAAGCCTTCCTTGGCCAGTGCCTGTGGGCCTCTCTCCTTCGTGTTCCGGCACCTGGTCCTGACAGTGTCTCGCCCCACTTCTTGACTTGCTGTGTCTACATGTGAGTTCCTTCAGAATGGAGCCCCTACGTGTTTTCTTTGGAATGATTAGCACCTCCAACAATGCAAAGTGTTATGATATAATAAGAAATATATATTTGGTCTTCATCCCAGTTCCTGGCTAGAGATCCTAAAGCCCTTGTAACTTCCTAAGTGGTAAGGGCAAGAAGAGTTACAACGTTGAGATTTTTGTATCCAGTTCCTGAAATAGATCGGCAGCAATAAAGATGAAATGGCATGAATTTTATTCATTTCAAGCCTCTTTCAACCACACCTGGTTTTATATTAATGAGGTGACTTTTGGAAAGCCCCTGAGGATGGGGCTGCCAGGGGAATAACCACGTAATTTGAGGGTTCCCATTTTCAGCCCCACCCCCATCACGACCTCCCCCTGGAAGGAGAAAGCCGCTGAAGGTTAGGTTAACCACCAATGGCCAATGGTTTAATCAATCATGCCTCTGTGGCTGGGTGCAGTGGCTCACGCCTGTAATCCCAGCACTTCGGGAGGCCGAGGCGGGTGGATCATGAAGTCAGGAGTCCAAGACCAAACTGACCAACATGGTGAAAACCCATCTCTACTAAAAATACAAAAATTAGCTGGGCATGGTGGCGCGTGCCTGTAATCCCAGCTACACAGGAGGCTGAGGCAGGAGACTCACTTGAACCCAGGAGGCAGAGGTTGCAGTGACCCAAAAACACGCTTGCACTTCAACCTGGGCGAAAAAGCAAGACTCCGTCTCAACAAAAACAAAGCAAAACAGAACAAAACAAAAAACATGCCTATGTAAGGCAGCCTCTGTAAAAACCCAAAAGGGGCCAGGCACCAGTGGCTCACACCTGTAATCCTAGCACTTTGGGAGGCCAAGGCAGGTTAGTCACCTGAGGTCAGGAGTTCAAGACCAACCTGGCCAACATGGAGAAACCCCGTCTCTACTAAAAATAAATAAATGAATAAATAAAAATTAGCTGGGTGTGGTGGTGCACGCCTGTAACCCCAGCTACT
>NW_012115599.1:13913406-13915359 GCF_000951035.1 Colobus angolensis palliatus
AGTGCTGGGATTTCAGGCATGAGCCACCGCCCCCAGCCAGGGGATCCCTTTAAAAGGTAAGTCAAATCAGGCCAGCACTCCACTCAGAACACTCCAGAACCACCCATCTCAGAATAAAACCAAAGAACTTACATGGCCTGAAAGACCCACATGGTTCACCCCCTCACCTCTCTGATTGCATCTCCTCCCCATCCCCCTTTCCCTCACCCCTCTGCTCCAGCCCTGGAGCCCCCTCCAGGCTCCTCAAAGCCCTGAGGGGACTGGGCACTGGCTTTTTCCTCTGTCCAGAACACTCTACCTCCAGGATCCTCACCTCCTTCAGATCTAGGTTCAAACAAGCCTGTTCCCATGGAGACTCTCGCTCCCATTTTTATTAAAAATTGCCAACTGCTTCCTGCCACACACGGTATGCCCCTCCCTGTGTAATTGTTATCCACAGCCTTTATCACCACCTGGATGGCTAGCTAGTTTACTTATTTTGTTTACTATCCCTTACCCTGACCCCATGGAATGTAAGTTCTGTGAGGGCACAGACATGTCTGTTTTGCTCCCTGCCATATCCTCAGCACCCAGACCATTGCCTGGTGCAGAGAGGGCACACACAAAATGCATACCGACTTAATTAATTCATTTTACGAGCTGTGCAGTAAAGTACACAAGAAGCAAAAGACAAGGTCCCTGCCTCAGGGAGTTTAAAATCTCATCGGGAAGACAAATCACATATTCAGAAGATAAATAATAAAAAGAATATGTATTAGAGCCGACTGGTGGTACCAGCCGTGGGTTTTGTCCGAATTCAGGGAAGGGAGAAGTCACTGCTTCGCCAATCAGAGAAGGTGTCGGAGAAGCAGGAGCTGCTCAGAGCCTTGAATAATTCATAGAATTTCCTGTGAGATATTAGTGAATCAGATTTCCTGGTTGTCTCTTAGCAAAGCCCTGAAGGGAGAGGACACAGGATGGATGAATTTTGATGGTGAGAGGAAGAAAGCATTGACCAAGGGTGATGGAGCCACAGGGCAGCATCGAAGTTGTGCAGCTGAAGACAGGCTGGCGGCAGTCCCCACCGCCTCCATCTTGACCAGCACACAGGGCCTTGTAGAGGGGGGAAGAGGAAGAGGCCGCAGAGTCCCCCTCCTCAGAGGGTCCCTGTCTGAGGAAAAAACCCATCCTCATCCCTGACCCCTCCACGCCTCTCCTGGGAACTCCTTGTCTGGGTCACACATGCAGGAAAGACACGCAAATTTGGGGGCCAAAGTGTTTTTCCTCACCCCTCTGGGCAAGCCCACCTGGTCATTAGGTGGATGTCCATCTGTCCGAGCCTACGCTGGCACAGCTTCTGAGACATAGCTTCTGAAGCCCCGCTTCTCCAACTCAGCCCCTCCCCATCCCAGGGCCCGGCACTCCACAAAGCAAGGAGTGCAAACAAAAGCCACTTAGAGAAGGGAGGGACCGGTCAGGAGGGGAGCACGAACTCCGGAGGGGAATTCAAGCAAGGTTGGGAAGGAAAACATCCCAGATGTGCAGCTGAGCAGACGAGAATTGTCTGTGGAAGGGACTGGAGCAGAGAATCGAGCCCTGGGCAGGGCTACGGAAAGCAGGGCGGGTCGGTCAGGAGTGAGGATTTGGGAAGCAGGAGATGGGACCTTGGGCATTTTCTCCTGGGTCCGCCAGGACCAGCAAAACAGGCATCATCTGGGAATGCTAGGCTCCTTTCTGTGTCCCCCAAGAACCTCCAAGGGGTGGCACCTTGCCACCTTGCCTTCCCTGTTTTATTCTCCAGCTAGTGTTTAGCGCAGCCCCCACCTGGTGTGTGTAAATAAAGAAGCTGGCCCTGGGGAGATGTTTGCAGGGTCCCACCGTGCCCCCAAGCGCCCCTCACCCGTGTCTCTGTGCATACTCATTAGGCCTGAGGGATCCCATGAAGGTGATCTCCGGCGAGAGGGGGGCGGGAGG
>NW_012115599.1:13915774-13927675 GCF_000951035.1 Colobus angolensis palliatus
TGTGGGCCGCTGCCAGGACCCCGCGCCTCCGCCAGACGCGCCCGGGGGCGGGGCAGGTGATATACAGTTGCGCCCGCGCTTTCCTGCTCTCCCCGGCTCGTCTGCCCACGGAGGGCGGCCCCGGGGGACCCCTCCCCAACCGACGTCGCTGGCCTTGGCGCCCCACCCCGACTCTTCCTTATGGCGGGCACCTGTGTTTATCAAACTAGCCGGACCACAGGTGCCCTGCTGAGTGCGCATCTGGCGCTGAAACCAGAGCCCGCGCTCTACAGGGGAAAGTGCCCGTGTCGCTTCACCCCTCTCCCCAACGCCTCCCCACAAGGTCCCTCCACCCACAGGCCCCGGAAAAGGTCTGTTTCCACCCTCTACCAGCCCACCGATCTCACTGTCCAGACTCTACTAGGATGACACCCCATCCCACTCCTGCCATCTCAAGGCCAAGCTGAGGCTCCAGCGTGGTTCCCTGCCCACGCCCACCTACGCCCACCACTGACATCGCCCCTCATCTAGAGGCCGGTGGTACCCCAGCCAAGATCACAGAAAAACTGCCCCTCTATCGCGTGACTCTATAGTTTATCAATCGTTTTTACATCCAGTATCTCATTGCGTTCTTACCACAGTCCAGTGTGAGGCCCACGGAGTGGATGGAACCCCTGAGCCACACAGCTGGTCAGAGAATGGCACAAACACAACCCAGGTCTCCATCTACTCAACAAACCTCACTACGAGCCTACTATGTGCTGGGTGTGGTCCCCACCCTCCGGGATCTCCTGCGACCATGCTGAGTGCGGAGGACAGGAGCCCTGTCTACACCTGTGTGTCCCCTTCTCCCCTCCATTCAGGACCAGCCCAGCAGAGGCTCAGGAGCCCAGAGGACAGTCCCTACAGTGCGCCTTCCATCCACTGGGAGGCACAAGACCAGTCTGAACAGCAGAAGGAGCCAGAGGATGGGGCTACAAGGAAAGGGTCCTGGCTGGAGGCCTGTGGGCAGGCAGGGCTGTTCTGGGCCCTCTGGAGAGGAGCTGGTTGACAGCTTGCTCTAGGGTTGGAGGAGTGCATAGTCCCTGAAATGCCCACGGGGTCTACACCCCAAGACCTTGATCTGAGGTAGGAGAGGAACACAGCTGCATCCCATTCTACCCCATTCCACCCAGCGTGGACTTTGAAATCCAGGTGGGCGCCATGGGAAAGGCAGCAGGGCGGGTCAGTGCTGTCTGGAAAGATTAGATAAGGAGGAGGAAGGGAGCTAGATAGAAGTGGGGCAGGTGACTATCAAGGAGCCTGACTCAAAACCTGCACCTACCAGCTTGGCCACCATCAGAGCACCATGGGAGGGGGAATGACAGACTGGGGGAATGACAGACTGGGGAAATCCCCACAGGACCGTGAACAACCCCCCTCCCCCATTCAGCTGTGGATGAGAAAACTGTCCCTGGGGCATGGAGGAGAAACTGATCAGCCCAGGTCACACAAGTTAAGGAACAGCAAGTTCCAGATCCCAGGTCTTCTGGCTCCCAGCCCCAGACACTGGCTGTGGGCGGAGGATTGCCTGGTGCGAGGCAAGAAATTGAAGGCACAAATTGTTTCAGTATAATAAGGAAAAGAGTTAGAATAAGAATAGTCATAAGACAAATCAGATATAGAGATGATCATGGACAATTAGCAATCATTATTATAAACATTATTAATCTTTAGCTTTTCATATTACTCTTTGTTGCATTACTAATATAACCTAGGAATAACCAGTGGGTATAGGGTCAGGTGCTGAAGGGACATTGTGAGAAGTGATCTAGAAGGCAAGAGGTGAGCCTTCTGTCACGTCTGCATAAGGGCCACTTGGGGCTCCTTGGTCAAGCGGTAACGCCAGTGTCTGGGAAGATACCCGTTACTTAGCAGACCATGAAAGGGTGTCTCCTTTCTTTGGAGGAGTCAGGGAACACTCTGCTCCACCAGCTTCTTGTGGAAGGCTGGATATTATCCAGGCCTGCCCGCAGTCATCCGGAGGCCTAAACCCCTCCCTGTGGTGCTGTGCTTCAGTGGTCACACTCCTTGTCCACTTTCATGCTCCTCCCATACTCCTGGTTCCTCTTTGAAGATCATAGTAGATAGCAGCAGAAGAAATAGTGAAAGTCTTAAAGTCTTTAATCTTTCTTATAAGTGCAGAGAAGAAAACGCTGACGTATGCTGCCTTCCCTCTCTGCTTCGGCTACCTAAAAGGGAAGGGCCTCCTATCCTGTAATCACATGACTTGCTTCACCTTGTCAATCACTTAGAAGATTCACCCTCCTTACCCTGCCCCTTTGTCTTGTATACAATAAATATCAGCGAGCTCAGTCATTCGGGGCCACTACTGGTCTCCACGTCTCAATGGTAGTGGTCCCCCCGGCCCAGCTGTTTTCTCTTTATCTCTTTGTCTTGTTCCTTTATTTATTACAGTCTCTTGTCTCCGCACACACGGGGAGAACATGGGCTAAGCCCCGTAGGGCTGGACTCTACAACTGGCCACCACTCCACAGATGCAGGCCAGCCCCAAGGAGGCCACTCGAACAGCAGGCACTGTCAGAACACTGGGATGGGCTGGTGGTGGGTGGAAAGCCTGAGGAGGCCCTTTCTCCATATAGCCAAAGTCACACCTAATAGGCGGAATGTTAAGAGAGGAACCCAGATTCACTGGTTGGGGTTCCTGGCTCATCAGAGAAAAGAAATTAACTCCTGCATCCCTGCAAAAGCAACCATTTCCTTTGCCTCTACATATCTTTACCAAGAATCCACCCTGTGCCTACCAAGGGGCCAGGCAGTATATGGAATATATGGAATTTAAAAACAAGTACAGCTAAAGCCTTCAGAAAGCTTAAAGTCTAGAAATGACAATACGCCACACACGCAGAGAACCCCAATAGTCTCTCCAGGAAGAATGGAGATAGCAAGAACAACTAAACCTGGCCCAGTAGAAATGAAGGTTGAGGCCAGTGTCCCAGCCTGCCTCTGCCACAGGCCTGGGTTTCTGGCTGTCAGGGTCAGGCAGGCTCTCTGACAAGTCCTGGGGTCTCTACAGCGGTGCTGGGTGCATGGGAGGACATATCAGTAAGGCCAAGGAGAAGACAGACAGGGATCAGGAGACCAAAGGGAAAGCTGGGAAGAGAGGGAGAAAAGGTGCAACCATGGGCCGCCAGCCAGCCCTTGCCTCATATATTTGGCCTGCCAACCCCAGGCTTGTCTCCCACTGTCCATAATCCAGAACTGGATTCTCAGTCTTTCTCACTTGATAGAGTGACTGAGGCTGTAGGACCCTCAGCAGGGCAGACCTTCAGGCCAGCTCGCCCTGCCTCCAAACCTCCGCAGAGCTCTCTGGGACACAAAGCAACAAAGGCAGCTCTGACAAATCAATCCAGAAAGTGAAGCAGCCTACACCACAAGCCCACCTTGCCAGAAAATTGGTGTTCATAGTGGAAAAGGAGATGGGGGCAGGGTGCTGTTTTAGATTAAAGGAAACTGAAGAGGCATAAGAAAATGTAACACGAGGACCTTGACAGGATCTCCGTGTTTTTTTTTTTTTTTAGATGGAGTCTCGCTCTGTTGCCAGGCTGGAGTACGGTGGCGTGATCTCGGCTCACTGCAGCTTCTGCCTTCTGGGTTCTAGTGATTCTCCTGCCTCAGCCTCCAGAGTAGCTGGGATTACCAGTGCCAGCCACCACACCCAGCTGATTTTTGTATTTTTAGTAGAGACGGGTTTCACCATGTTGGGCAGGCTGGTCTTGAACTCCTGACCTCAGGTGATCTACCCACTTCAGCCTCCCAAAGTGTTGGGATTACAGGCATGAGCCACCACGCTGGGCCTGACCATTGGTTTCTTTAAATCAGGATCCTAGGCTGGGTGGAGTGTAATCCCATGCCTGTAATCCCAGCTCTTTGGGAGGCCGAGGCAGGCGGAACACGAGGACAAGAAATCGAGACCATCCTGGCCAGCATGGTGAAACTCCGTCTCTACTAAAAATACAAGAATTAGCTGGGCATGGTGGAGCGTGCCTGTGGTCTCAGCTTGAGTTTGAGCTCAGGAGTTCAAGGTTACAGTGAACTCTGATCATACCACTGAGGACAATGGGCACATCTGACTATGGATTGGGTCCTGAATGCTATTAGGAAACTATTAATTCGTGTGATCACAGCACTGTAGTTACATAGGAATGTATAATAAAATATTTAGAGGTGAAAAAGATGCAATGTATGTAATTTATCACAAAATCCTTCAGCAAAAAATACATGTATCAAATGTGACCACTGTAAACAATGATTAAGTCTAGGTGGTAAGCAAATTAGTGTTCTAAATGGTTCTCGCTACTTTTCCTGAATTATATTTATGCCTCAGGCTGTGAGAGCATATGTAAAGGCCAGAGCCGCCATAAGTAAGTGACCTGTAAAGTCTACCCACTGCCATCATCATCATCATCATCATCATTTTTGAGACACAGACTTAATTCTCCCTCCCATTACCTATATCACCCCCATCATCTATTTCTAGACTCATGCTGGAGAAGAGGGCTCTCCTGCACTGTGCAGGAAGGGCTAATGGCTGGCTGGCTGAGTGACGGGAAGAGCAATTTGTTAACCAAATATGCACAGGTGTCTGCCTCAAGCACCTGCAGCTGCTCCTGGGCTGAGATTTGTGTTCACAACCCCTTCTGGCTCTGCCCACCTGCTGGCCAAAAAAACACACCACTCTAATCATTTTACTTTCTCACTGAAGCCTCTGCAGTGAGTTTCTCCTGACTGCCTCCCCAAGTGGAGATCCCTCTGTAACGTGGCTCCACCCAGTTCCATCCCCAGCCCACACCTTGGACTCACTGTGTTGTGAATGCCCAGCCTTATTTCTGCACCCACGATTTTTCTCACAGTCCCTAGCCTGAAAGGCCCTGTAACCTTCTCTCCTCAGTCCCCTGCCGCATGACTCCAAGCTCTCTAAGCCAGGGGTCCGGACTGCAGGGAATTGTGACTGCAGGTACAAATGCTGGGTGCCGCTGGCACCTTTCGCATGTCCAGCCTGACATACCCAAGGGGCTCAGAGCTCACATTCAGAGGCCTGTGATGAACTTAGTAGAGATCTGGGTTCTGCTTTCCTCCTTTCCCAACCCCAGGTTTTCTCCCCTCCACTCATGCAGTCCTCACTCCTAGAGAGGGGTGCCCCAGCCCTACATGGGGTGAAGTCTAGAGAGCAGGGCTGGGGGTGGACATGCAGGGACCCAGGCATGTGTGCAGAGGTCATCCAAACCCAGAAACCTCCCCACAAGCTGAAAGCAGAAAGCTGGTGTGGCCCCACCTAAAACTCAGCATGTGTCGCCACCCCCAACCCAAGCCACCGCCCCAATGGGCCAAGCTAGGGAGGGGATGTGGGGTCAGGAATGTAGGGCAGGGCAGAGTGAGAGCAAGTGGCTCCAGCAGGATTCTTTCAGGCCGGCAGGATTCAGGCCAAGGAGCTGAATGCAGCCTGAGGACCTGGAGTCCCAAGGTGGACGTGTGGCACTGGTTCTAGGCTGAGCCAACCCTGCGCCACCCCCTCTGCACTTCATCCCTTCTCCATCACATCCTCGCACTGCCTGGGAAGTGCCTGACACCTAATCTTAAGGGCAGAGGCTGGTCTTACTCCCCACATGCTAGTGCAACACTCACACATGACATGAATAGAGTCTGACCCTCTGTGGCACCGAGTTCTGTTCCCATACCCCTCCACCACCACAGAAACACAAAAAGTTAGGGAGCCTAAGAGTTAAAGGTGTACCTTGTCTTTGATCTCCATTTCTGGAAACATATTACCTGAGAGGATAACTATAACTAGACAAGTGTTCAGGCATGTGTGCACTAGGATGTTCAGGGCAAATTGTTCTTAACAGCAAAAATTTACGAACAGCCTGAATGCTGAATACTAGAGTTGCTTAACTAAATTAAGGTACAGCATACCATGGCTGTGCAGCCGTAACAATGGTGTGTTGGCATGGGAAAATACAGCTCACTCTACATATATCCAAAAAAGGACGGGGTACAAAGCCATACGTGCAGTTTGATACTGTTTGTAAATGTTCATTTATGAATATAAAAGGTTAGAAGGTCACAGAGAATGTTCATGTAAGCCATAGTGGTATGACAGATCATTTTTTTGAGTTTTTCACATTTTCTCCAAGGAATGTATATATTTTTTTAATCTGAAAAATATATATATTTTCAAAAACTGAGTTGCATGGATTAGGCTAAGACCAAGACTCTGCCTTGGGGTACAGAACACAAGTCTAACATCTCATTCCAGTGAAATCACAATTAAATGAAAGCCAAGCTGGGCGCGGTGGCTCATGCCTGTAATCTCAGCACTTTGGGAGGCCAAGGCAGGCGGATCACCTGAGGTCAGGAGTTCAAGACCAGCTTGACCAACATGGAGAAACCCCGTCTCTACTAAAAATACAAAAAAATTAGCCGGGTGTGGTGGTGCATGCCTGTAATCCCAGCTACTCAGGAGGCTGAGGCGGGAGAATCGCTTGAACCCGGGAGGAGGAGGTTATGGTAAGCTGAGATTGTGCCATTGCACTCTAGCCTGGACAACAAGAGTAAAACTCTCTCCAAAAAAAAAAAAAAAAGAAAGCCAAGGCAGGTCTGAAATCCACCCAGGGAATGCTGTCAGCCCCACTCCTGGAATTACATGTGTCTCCGAGACTTAAGGCTCAAAGGGCCCCACTACACAGAATGGAACAAGCTGGACCTGTGCCTTGATTACCACTGATTCTCCAGTGCCTAAAACAGTGCCTTGCCTAGCACATGGTAGATGCTTAATAAATGTTTGTTAACATTATGAAGTCTGATGAGGGCAAAGAGATGGGCCTTCTGGGCTGAGGGGCAGGTAGACCTAGCAGGCAGGCTTCCTCACAGCCTGTCAGCCTGGGAGGGCCCCCAGATCAGGGATCCAGGCCCCAGGTACTTATTAAAACCACCTGGAGAACTTTTTAAAACTCCAACACCCAGACCCCAGCCCTAGAGATGGTGATTCAATTGTTCTGGCATGGGACTCGGAGCTGAAATTGCTTTTTTTTAAATCCCCAGGCGATTCTCAGCTACACCCAGAGCCCCTTAGAGGATAATGCAGGCTGACAGAAACTCACTCTGAGAAGGCAGGGCCTTGTTCAAAACACCCAGCAACGGCCAGGCACGGCGGCTCATGACTGTAATCCCAGCACTTTGGGAGGCCAAGGAGAGAGGATCACTTGAGCCCAGAAGTTTGAGATTAGCTTGGGCAGCAGAGGGAGACCCTGTCTCTATAGAAAATACAAGAACTAGCCAGATGTGGTAGCACATGCCTGTAGTCCCAGCTACTCGGGCGGCTGAGGTGGAAGGATTGTTTGAGCCTAGGAGGTTAAGGCTGCAGTGAGCCCAGATAGCACTACTGCATTCCAGCCTGGGTGACAAAGACCCTATCTCAAACAAAACAAAACGGAAACCACCCAAAAAGTTGGTGACAGAACATGAGACAGACACCCTTCCTGAGAGCTATGCCTCTGAGGTTTCTGACCTAGGGATCCTGAGCCTGGAGACCTGGAGCTTCCTCTATATTTACTCCCATACATTTTGGGTCCTGACCTCCAGGGAAGTAGGTCAGGCTGGCAGGTAGACAGGGAACCCCATGGGTAAGAGGCAGCGTCCCCTACTCACTATGATTACCCAGCCCTGGGTGATCCAGGTCCAGAGGCCCTGAGAGCTCCAAATGAGGCTCCAAGGCTGAGCCATGGGTGGGCAGAGGCACTTTGACAAATGTTGAAAGCTTAGCTCCAAGACTCAGTTCACCTGCACTCCCCCAGTTTACTGTCTGTGGGTCTGGGGCCACCTCTCCAGGTACTCAAAAGAGATCTTCGCCAGGCACAGTGGCTCACGCCTGTAACCCCAACGCTTTAGGAGGCCGAGGCGGGCGGATCACCTGAGGTCAGGAGTTTGAGACCAGCCTGGCCAACATGGAGAAACCCCGTCTCTACTAAAAATACAAAATGAGCCAGGCGTTGTGGCACATGCATGTAATCCCAGCTACTCGGGAGGCTGAGGCAGGAGAATCGCTTGAACTCAGGAGGCGGAGGTTGCGGAGAACCAAGATTGCCCCGTTGCACTCCAGCCTGGACAACAACAGCGAAACTCTGTCTCAAAAAAAAAAAAAGAGGTCTTCAAGAGATGACTTGAGATCCTGACGGGTTCACCCTGTGTACCCAAGGCGAGTTCTCCCTAGCCACTGGCCTAAGGCCATATTAAATCCTCCACTTTTTGTTGGCCCTGATCAGCTACTCCAGCCCTGGCCTCTGCTGCTCCCACCTGTGGTGAAGGATAAAAGCAGTGGCATTGGCCTCGCTCTCCTGCCAAAAACAGGCATGGGCCTGCTTTCCCTTGCCGGCCGGCAGTCTCAACCGCTCCTGGATCCACTCCCCAGACCCCTCCCGTCCTTCTCACCCAGAGTTAATGTACAATCTTCACCACAGGACCTCTTATTCGCCAGGAGGCTCTAATTGGCCTCCTCCACTTTGCACTGAAGAACTCTGGCCAGAATCTGAAGATTGTCTCTGCCTCCCTCCCTAACCAATGCCCCCTTCCCATCTCCCAGGTGACCTGGCCCATCTGCCCACCAAGGCCACCCCTGCCTTCAATACATTCATTTTTATCCAGCCCTTACTGGGTACCTCCTGAGGTCTACACACTGGGCACTGGGTTAGCCCTGGAATTCAGTCAAATCAGCCTACAGGTTCACAGACATGGGCACCAACGGCCTCGGGAAAAGCAGAGGGGAATAGAGTTAAGAAAGGAGGCAGAAGGATTCTGAGGTGGATGACGCAGAGAGAAAATCACTTAGAGCAACACCCCTCACACTTTAATGCACCAGTCCGCGGGGATCTTAATACAATGCAGATCCTCATTCAGTAGGACTGGGCACAGGGTCTGAGATTCTGCATTTCTGACAAGCTTCCTGGTGACGCTGAAGCTGCTGGACTGATCACTTACAGCACTTATAAATCATTCCTTCTTTGACTCTTAAGTTCCAAGGAAGCAGGAAGCATAGCTCCCTTAATCACTACCAAGTCCCCAGCACCCAGTACAGTGCCTGTGGACCTGCTAAATATATGAATGGTGTTAATCCTGGCAAGGTGCCCAGCATTAGATGGGCCTACAGGGAAGCCTCCAATGTGAGGAACACCAGAGAGTGGTTTGTACAAAGCAGACAAAGCAGTTCAAAAGCATAGAGGACAAAGGGTTAATTCTGCCCTAGGGGTAGGGGAGGCGGGATTTCTCAAAAGAGGCCACTTTGCATTAAGCCTTAGAGGGTGGGACAGATTTACCCAGGTGGAGACTTGCTGAAGGGCGGGAACAACCCAAGAGCAAAGGTAAAGAGACTGAGAGCACGGGACAGGTTGCAGTGCAGTGCACCTGGAGTTCCAGGTGTGGGAAGGTGAAAAAGCCCCAGAAAAGTATGATGCAGACGTGCACAGGCCGATGCTGGAAAGTCATGCTAGGAGGGTGGACGCCCGCTGGTGGAACATCAGGAGATGTTGGAGGTGTTTGCAGGGGGAGGGCACCCTGGCGTAGAAGGGCTTTCTAGAGGTCACCAGGATCTGTCCCAGGATCAAGGTAGACTGGAAGAAGCAGTTCCTGGGGCGGGAAGGGCCAAGGTGGGAGGAAGTTATGGAGGTAACAGAGGGAATCCTCTGTGAGGGAGTGAGGCCTGCATGAGGGTAGGGGAAGCAGCAATAAGATGTTTTCCCTGATTCTGTTAAATCTCACAGGTGCTAGGCAGGGCACGATGGTTCACGCCTATAATCCCAGCACTTTGGAAGGCTGGAGTGGGCGGATTGCTTGAGCTGCGGAGTTGGAGACCAGCCTGGGCAACATGGTGAAACCCAGTCTCTACAAAAAAAATACAAAAATTAGCCGGGTGTGGTGATGTGCCTACAGTCCCAGCTAGTCTTGGGGGCTGAGGCAGGAGGATTGCTTGAACCCCAGAGGTCGAGGTTGCAGTAAGCCGAAATTGCATCACTGCATTCTAGCCTGGTGACAAAGTGAGAGCTTGTCTAAAAAAAAAAAAAAACTCACAGGCGCTTGAAAATCATCACATGTTTAGCCCCAAGCCAAGCACTAAGCAACAGACGTGGTCGTTTCCCAAAAGTCCCTGGTGCTCTTCAGACACCAAGAGGGGACTTCCACAATATTTCCCTATGTCCCTCTCAGCCCCCACACCTCTCCTCCTTCCCTCAGCTTTATCAGAGGTGTTTACTCTGTACCTACTATGGGCAGCCCTGACGTCACTAGCCCTAGTCACTGCTCTCTGGAGGAGGCCTGCACAGATGCTCCCCCAGATGTGGCTCCACCCCCATCCTCTAGAGAGCTGGGAAGAAGTCAGATCTAGTGGAAGTGGGGACAAACAGCCAGGGATTCCCATGTGAAAGGGAGGGCACCAGGAGGGACCTGGATGGTTCTGCGAGAAGGCAACCAGGGCACACTGGAATCCCAGGTGAGAACTCCCTGCTGGCAGAGCCAGCCCTCCAACCCCACAATCCATTCCCTTTACACCAAGATGAAAGCTAAACTCCCAGCAACCCTGGGAGAGACCGGTGACCCCTCACCTCCCAGGCTTGGGGCGAGCCGGGCCCTGTTCAGCGTCAGTCCTGAGCTGAGGGTGCCAGGTTGTCCTCCAAGGCCACCAGAGAGAAGGTACCACACGGCTGGCTGGTCCCACTGAGTGGGTCAGCAGAGGAGGGTGGGTGTACCCTAGAGGACAGCCATGTGTGGTTGGGAGGATGATACAATTTAACCCAGGCCCCCGGACTGAAAACAGGGCAAAGGTAGCAGACCCTGCCCTGGGGCCTGACTGGAGAAACCATGGTAGGCTCCCATCCTACCGGCGAATCACCCAGCTGCTCCTCTGAAGATAAACCCTTCCTCTCTACCTAATTTCTCTGCTGCCCTATCCCTGCTACAGGCCTGGCTCTCTCCAGGGACATGAATTGATTCCCTGTTCATCCAGCCCAGACCCTGGGAGGTGGCGGCCAGAATTAATTAATGTTTGTGAAGTGCTGGAGAGATGCTAGAACCAAGGACCCAAGGGCGCCAGATGACCCGCGCAGGAAATTGAATGGGAGAGGCGGGGAGAAGGGGCAGCTGGCCAGGACCTTGGAGCCTGGAAGGGGAGGGCTGAGAAGACACTCCTACTGAAGCTGGGAAGAACAGGGAGAGAGCTGTGCAGAGAAGGTGCGACGCCTCAAACGCACCAAGGGATCGGTAATAGAGGATTACGGGCTCCAAGCTGAGCCTGCCCACCCCCCACAGCTCCGCCCTACCCTCAGAGCCGGGCACGTCCCGGCTCGGCTGCCCTCCCCCAACTCAGCCTCCAGCCACCCACCTGCCCGCCCCCGCGACCACCTGCAAAGGAAGCCTCGGCCCCTCCGCCTCCTCCAAAGGAGTGCACCGGGAGGGTAGAGGCTGCGCCGAGGGGGACGTCTCCTGCCAACTCGAGTAGGGCGCCCGAGTCCTACCTGAGCAAACACTTCACTTCCTTTCTCTAAAAGAAGGAGGCGAGCCGTTCCCCGCTCCTTGAGACTAGGGGGACGTCCAGGCCCTCTGTCAGGGGGCGGTGGCGGCTGGACGCACGCAGCTGGCACCAGGACCCACGGTGCCCCCTCTTTGCCCGCGCCCCTCTGGAGCTCGGCTCACTCACCCCAAAGTGCTGATGAAGCCATTGACGGAGCCCTCGGCGTACAGGGAGACGATGTCCCCGATGTGAAGAAAGCTGGACATTTCACTCATGGCTGCGGCCCTCCGGGGCCCGGAGTGTGAGGGGCGCCTAGGGGCGCGTGGCCAAGCTCAGTGCGGAGGACTGAGGCGTCCGGGGGGCGGCGA
>NW_012115599.1:13928395-13930337 GCF_000951035.1 Colobus angolensis palliatus
CGCCCAGCTGAGAGCAGGCTAGCGCCCAGAGGCGCGCTCATCCCTTTGCAGAGCAAATTCGGGATTAATTTTTCTCAACGTGAAATGTCTTTTCATTGCACAATAGAAAGTGCTCAGGCTTGGAGGGGAAATGAAGCAATGGGGTGGGTTTTGTTTTTTTTCTCTCCGCATTCCTGTGTACACAGATCCAACTTCCGAATCAGTTCAGCCGCTCCCTCTCCAGGAGTTGGCTCCAAAACTCTCTTGGCTCCTTACGTCTTTCCTTTCAAAAAAAAAAGCAGGGATGAAAATTACCTTCGCTAGTTGATAGCACACCCAAGGGCTAACGATGCCAAGTCTGGGTGCCGGCCCCCTTGGATTGACCCGCTGCGGCGGCGCCGCCAGGCTCTGGCTCCCGAAGTCCTGCCCTCAAATTCGCGTCCCTGGCTTGCTTACTTTCTGTTCTGTTCCCCGGTGCTTGGGTGTTTGCTTCCTAGTCCTTTATTTGAACGCCTAAGATAGGGTGCCCATTGCCACCGCCATTTGATCACTTTTGCTCCCTTCGGACCCTCCACCCCCACTTCCTGAGTTGTGAGGGGCGTTTGTCCCTGTGATAAAGGGAGGAGGGGACTCGGTGACTGAAGCAGGAAGAAGAGAGGCTAGGGGAGGGGTGGAGACAGCTAAAAGCAAAGAGACAGCTACTGACCCTGCGAGGAGAAGAGCCCCAGGCAGTGTTTTGTTGTTGTTGTTTTGTTTTGTTTGTTTGTTTGTTTTACGAAGGCCCCAGGAACGATGTGGGAGGGAAAGACACCTCCAAGATCGCTAAGTACTGTGTTTTACAGTTTTGTTTTGTTTTCTCACCAGGGCAAACAGTAACAAGTTTTACAGCAGACCAGTCCACACCTTCATCTATATATAAGCAAAACAATAGTTCACCAAACAATACTTACTCTTATGACCTTTGATGCACGCTGATATTTTCTATTCTATTTCAGTTGTGTTCTTGTTGTTGCTTTAATGCTGATTGTTACCCACTGAATTGTTTTTTTTTTTAATCTCCCAAATGGGTTGCAAACTGCAGTTTGAAAAACCTCATCCAGTCCACTGTGCCAAAAAGAGATGGCCAAAGCCCAGAGAAGGAACACCACCCATCAAGGGCACACAGCAGATTCCTGGCAACTGGAGGCAGAAGCCAACCAAGCCTCTGATTTTTAGCCCGGTATTCTTCTATTACCCCACACCAACTGAACCACAGCGATGGGTCCCTGGAACCTCACTGAGAAGGGGCAGCCCCTGGGACAGTTTCACTTGCTCCCAGGAGTCAGGCCTCCTGTATCTTCCCCAAAAGTTAGAAGGGAAAAATATGCCTTCATTCCATAAGCATTTATCGAAGGCCTGTTATGTCAGGCCTTTGCTGGGCACCAGGCTCTGATGAAGCTGTCAGCCTGGGCCCAATTGCCTTTTTCCCCTCCCCAGACCATAAGGATGAAGAGGGACAAGTTGAAAACTTGCCTCCAGTGGCTGCACTCAGAACTTGTGCCATAGCCACACCCAGGAATCCACCTCCTTCCTCCCCTGACATCCATATACAGGTTCCATAACTCAGCCAAGGTGTAGCAGCCAGGAATGGAGGTCACTCCACTTCGGGTCTCTCTGGACTCAAGCACATGGCCTTGGTTCTCCCCACCCCTCCCCATCCTAGGAGTACTTGGAGCCTCTGTCTCTCCACCAACCAGGAGGTCTCAGAGGTGAGGGCTCTGGGCCCCTGTCACCTGCTTCTTCCAAATCAGCTCCACTGTAAGCTCTTTTATACACCTAGGTTCTGAGTTAGAATTTGATTCAAGAAAGGTTCTGTTGGTTAAACAACAACAATGAAAACCAAAGTTTAAGAAACATGGCCGGGCGCGGTGGCTCAAGTCTGTAATCCCAGCACTTTGGGAGGCCGAGACGGGCGGATCACGAG
>NW_012115599.1:13930707-13932638 GCF_000951035.1 Colobus angolensis palliatus
GCAATGATAGATTCTAGAATGAGGCTGCTTCCCTGCTTCCTCTGTATACCTTTGTAAAATTTTTTTCTTTTTTTGGAGAGGGAGTCTCATTCTGTCGCCCAGGCTGGAGTGCAGTGGTGCGATCTCGGCTCACTGCAACCTCCACCTCCCGGGTTCAAGTGATTCTCCTGCTTCGGCGTCCTGTATAGCTGGTGCCCACCACCATACCCGGCTATTTTTTGTATTTTTAGTAGAGACAGGTTTTCACCATGTTGGCCAGGATGCTCTCAATCTCTTGACCTCGTGATCCGCCTACCTCGGCCTCCCAAAGTACTGGGATTACAGGTGTGAGCCACCACGCCCAACCCGGACTCTGACTCTTACAGGCCTGGATTAGAGTCCCAGCCCTGCCACTTTCTAGCAGGCATTCTCTCAGCCTGTTTGCTCAACTGTTAAATGGAGAAAGTACCATACTAACATGTGAGGGAAGTGTGAGCCATCAGCACAGCATCCCAGGCAGGAAGGACTCAATGTGTCCCTTCTCATTTCCCCAGGACCTCATCCACTCATACCGCTGTGCCTGGGCTCCTGTGGCTCCCTCTAGCACTTCCCCTTTTCAGTTTCCCAGGGTCAAAATAAAGTCTTCTTCCCTAAAATACTGGAGCACCAATCTTTTAAGTACCGTTATGAAATACTTTCAGAAGTAATAAATAAAAATACAGTGAGTGCCCTGTATCTTTCCTCTAGCTTTGTCAAATCTTTGTATTTTACCAAATTTGGTTCCTTTTTTTTTTTTTTAAGAATTAAAACTTAGGCCAGGCACAGTGGCTCATGCCTGTAATCCCAGCACTTTGGGAAGCCAAGGCAGGCAGATCACCTGAGGTCAGTAGTTCGCAGCCAGCCTGGCCTACATAGTGAAACTCCATCTCTACCAAAAATACAAAAATTAGCCAGGCATGGTGGCACGTGCCTATAGTCCCAGCTACTCAGGAGGCTGAGGCAAGAGAATCATTTGAATCTAGGAGATGGAAGTTGCGGTGAGCCAAGATCCTGCCACTGCACTGCAGCCTCAGCGACAGAGCACAATTCTATTAAAAAAAAAAAAGAATTAAAACTTAACAAAATTCAGTTGTGTCCAGGCAAGGTGGCTCACATCTAATCCCAGCACTTTGGGAGGCTGAGTCTGGAGGATCACTTTTGCCCAGGAGTTCAAGACCAGCCTGGGCAACATGGCAAAACCCTGTCTCTAAAACAAAAAAACAAACAAAAACAAAACAAAAAACAAAATTAGCCAGGCATGATGGTGTGCACCTGTAGTCCCAGCTACTTGGGAAGCTGAGGTGGGAGAATCACCTGAGGCCAGGGAGATTGAGGAGGCTGCAGTGAGCCATGATTGTGCCACTGCACTCCAGTCTGGGCAACAGAGTAAGATCCTGTCTTAAAAAAAAAAAAAATCTGTTGAAGTTCCTTATGCACCCTTCTCCAAGTACATTCTCTCCCTCCAGAGACAACCACTAACCTGATTTGGGTGGGTTTCATTTCATGCAGGTTTTTATGTTTGTATCACATTTCAATGTATCCATAAACAATGTATGATATCACTTTGCAAGGTCTTATATTTTGTATAAATGTTATCACCCTGTGTGCATCCTTTGATACATAACTACTGTGTGATAGTCTACTTCCTGACTACATCACAATTACTTTATCCATTTTGCTGGTGACAGGTCTCAGATAAAGACTTATCAAGGTTTTACTATTGCAGCAACGTTGCAATAAACATTCTTGTCTCCTTATGCACAGACATGCATGTCTGTAGGGCAGTGTTGTTCAAACTATGGATTGAGGCCCATTAATATGTTAGGAAATCAACTTAGTGGGTGAAGATCAGCATTTTTTTTTTTTTTTCAGACAGAGTCTAGCTCTGTCGCCCAGGCTGGAGCGCAGTGGCT
>NW_012115599.1:13933893-13936659 GCF_000951035.1 Colobus angolensis palliatus
GAAATACAAAAAGTAGGCTGGGTGTGGTGGTTCATGCCTGAAATCCCAGCACTTTGGGAGGCTGAGGCGGGTGGATCACTTGAGATCAAGAGTTTGAGACCAATTTGGCCAACATGGTGAAACCCTATCTCTACTAAAAATACAAAAATTAGCCGGGCATGGTGACGGGTGCCTGTAGTCCCAGCTACTCGGGAGGCTGAAGCAGGAGAATCACTTGAACCCGGGAAGCAGAGGCTGCAGTGAGCCGAGATCGTGCCATTGCACTCCAGCCTGGGCACAAGAGCAAAATTCCGTCTCAAAAAAAAAAAAAAGGAAAAAGAAAAGAGTAAGTGCTTAATAAATCTGTGTGGAATTGAACTGTCAAGGAAAGAGAGGTGGGGAAAGTATATACACTACACCAGGAGATACATACACAAGGAGACTGTGGGAGCCCCAGCTTGGGGTGTCACGTGCCTGGGTCCCCTGGGTGGGGAACACAGAGCTTCCAGAGATGCTCTAAGGAATTGGGAAGAACTGATGGGCTGCACCTCTTCTGAGTGGCTTGAGTGGAATGCTGTTAAGCTGGGGCCAACTTCAGGTCACCATCATCCCCTTCATGACCAATCTGCCCGGCCCAGGCCCCAACCTCAATGGCTGGGTATCTCCTAGCTCCCACTAGCCCCACCTCCCAAAGGGAATAAGAAGATCTGATCAGGATTCCCAGGAAACCAGTGATTTTAGGGGTTTCTGCGTGGGAGGTCTGGGGGCCAGAGACTGGTGAAAGGATCACTTTTTACCCTATCTCTTTTTAAAACTTTTTTTTTTTGAGATGGAGTTTCTCTCTTGCTGCCCAGGCTGGAGTGCAATGGCATGATTTCGGCTCACTGCAACCTCTGCCTGCTGGGTTCAAGCAATTGTCCTACCTCAGCCTCCCAAGTAGCTGGGATTACAGGCGTGCACCACCAAGCCCAGCTAATTTTTTGTATTTTTAGTAGAGATGAGGTTTCATCATGTTGGCCAGGCTGGTCTCGAACTCCTGACCTCAGGTGATCCACCTGCCTCGGCCTCCCAAAGTGCTGGGATTACAGGTGTGAGCCACTGCACCTGGCTTTAAAACTTTTACATTTCAGACTACGTGGCTGTATAACCTATAACCAAAAATAGATACAAATAAAGATGTTCAAAGCATTACCCCCAAGTTCCAAGTGACAGCAGAACACCCCCAGGAAACTCTCCTCCTACACTCTGCATCCACCCTGGGCCTGAGAAGGCAAGGAAAGGAAGGCAGGCAGTGCCCAGACCTTCTCCCTGACTCAGAAGAGGACACTGGGGCCGAGGAAGGGGACCGGGATCTGGGGAGGGGCAAGCAGCTCTGAACCTAGGTGTCCTCCACCAATGTCCTTCTTTCCCTTCCACCTTCTAGAGACTTGCTCTCAGCTCTGCTGTGTGGCTTTGCACAAGGATCAGACTCTAAGTCTCAATGTCTGCCTCATTGTAAACAGCATTCACATCACCTTCCTAGATTCCATCCTTGGCTCTGACTGTTCTTTAAGCTCTGACTGGCCCTCTCTGACTGTAATAGGGAGGCATAGGAGAGCAGCTAGCTATGCTTTATGGCAACTAGCTGTGCAGACAGATAGTCTTGTGCTTGGGGGCAGATAACAGGGAGTTCTCAAGGGCTCCTCTGACCCTCAGTGCTGATTTGACAGCAGGGCCAAGTGGGGTGGGGCGAGGCCAGGCCAGAAGGGCTGACTCAGTGTAGCAGCCATCCGGCTGGGTCACCCGCCACGGGTGGGGTGCCAATTCAGGCCCGCTGGGGTTCCCAGAGAATTCCTTCCCCATGCCATAAGCTGCCCTGGGCAGGCACCCCAGCCCAGAGTAACCATTTAGCCACAGCCAGGGAGAGTGTACAGGGCTTCCTGCCCCAGGAGCCTACACTCGCACACACACACACACCCCCTCACTTTCACACTCATACACCAACACTTTCACTCACATACTCTCATCCACATATTCAGACACACTGGCACACCCGACTTCTTGGGAAGGCTAGAAAGGAGACAGAACTTGTTCTGTTTTCCTCACCCCCACCCCCATGCCTCAGTCATCAATGCCACATCTATTTCTTTCAGATATTTGCTAACCACCTACCACATGCAAGGGACTGGAGGAATGCAGCCAGCTAACTCCAACATGTGGTCCTAGCCTGGTGAAACAAAAGATGAAAGCCAGCCGCTGCCAAGATTCCCACCAGCCACAGAAGAAAGCCTGCCACCTGCCCTCTTCTGGTGTTGGCCTTGGAATAAGCCCCCTGGTGCTGGAGTCCTGAAACCAAGGGGCCTCTACTCCAGGTCTTCCCCAGGCTGACACTCAATTACTAGGTGCCCCCTCCTCCTCTCCCCTGAGAGGATAGGTCATAGGGTAGGTAACCTATGACATCTCCCAGGGCAACTTCACAGTTACAGTGAAAAACAAGTCCTGGGCTGGGTGTGGTGGCTCACACCTGTAATCCCAGCACTTTGGGAGGCTGAGGTCGGTGGATCACAAGGTCAGGAGTTCAAGACCAGCCATGGCCAACAGCCCCATTTCTACTAAAAATACAAAAATTAGCCAGGTGTGGTGGCACATGCCTGTAATCCCATCTACTCAGAAGGCTGAGGCAGAGAATTGTTTGAACCCAGGAGGCAGAGGTTGCAGTGAGCCAAGATTGCTCCACTGCACTCCAGTCTGGGTGACAGAGCGAGATTCCATCAAAAAAAAAAGAGAAAGAAAGAAAGAAAGAGAGAG
>NW_012115599.1:13936994-13947865 GCF_000951035.1 Colobus angolensis palliatus
AGGAAGGAAGGAAGGAAGGAAGGAAGGAAGGAAGGAAGGAAGGAAGGAAGGAAGGAAGGAAGGAAAAGAAAGAAAAGAAAGAAAGATAAGACAAGTTCTGGAGCAAAATTTCTGGAGTCCTAGCTCCAGCCACTAACTGGGTAGAGAAGCTCCCAGCCTCTCTGGGTCTCCATTTCCTTCTATGTAAAATAAAAATGTAGACCTGTATCTGCCAGGTCCTGGCAGGAAGTTGGCAACACACCCCCAACAGGTGATTAAAGAGAGGTTAGTGGACTGGCATGGTGGCTCACACCTGTGATCCCAGCACTTTGGGAGGCCAAAGCAGGTGGATCACTTGAGGTCAGGAGTTCGAGACCAGCCTGACCAACATAGTGAAAACCTGTCTCTAACTAAAAATACACAAATCAGCCAGGTGTGGTGGCGCATTCCTGTAGTCCCAGCTACTAGGGATGCTGAGGCACAAGAATAGTGTGAACCCGGGAGGCAGAGGTTGCAGTGAGCCAAGATTGTACCACTGCACTGCAGCCTGGGTGACAGAGTGAGACTCTGTCTCAAAAAAAAAAAAAGGTTAGTGAATGCATGGACTTGCAGAGGTGTGGGCACCAAGGGTAGTGCAGCACCCTGGAGCAGGCAACTGCAGGAAGCTGTTACCACTCAGGCTGGAAAGGCCAAGGAGGGAAATACAGCCTTCCAGAGGGCAAGGCCCAGGCACTGCCAGCCTCGGGGGAAGTGGGGACCTGATGGAACAGATACACCCACCTCTCTCTCCTCCACCCTCCAGTCTCTTACCAATGCTTCCCATTGGCACAGCTTAATGGGAAACCAGAGGGCAAGGGAGCTGGGTGATTCAGGCCACAAAGATCAGCCTCTTGGGGCACACAGCCAGGGCAGAAGAGTGGGCAGAGCAGCTGGAGGGGCAGATGGAAATATCTAGCATAAGTAACTACTTTGTGGCCGGGCGCGGTGGCTCAAGCCTGTAATCCCAGCACTTTGGGAGGCTGAAACGGGTGGATCACCAGGTCAGGAGATCGAGACCATCCTGGCCTACACAGTGAAACCCCATCTCTACTAAAAAATACAAAAAACTAGCCGCGCGAGATGGCGGGCGCCTGTAGTCCCAGCTGCTTGGGAGGCTGAGGCAGGAGAATGGCGTAAACCCGGGAGGCGGAGCTTGCAGTGAGCCGAGATTGCACCACTGCACTCCAGCCTGGGCGACAGAGCGAGACTCCGTCTCAAATAAAAAAAAAAAAAAAAGAAAAAAGAAAAAGGAACTACTTTGTAAAACACCTAGCTCAGTCAACAAATATGATCTGTAATTGTCATTATTTGCCTAGACCTGAGGATTCTAAAAAAAAAAGACAAGTGCGTATAGATCTAAAGGAATGACCATCTAACGGTAGAATTTTGTTTTGTATGGATGACCAAGAACAGGACATGTATAAGGCAAGATTTTATCAAGATCTCCACAAATCAAGACTTCAAGGCCGGGCGCGGTGGCTCAAGCCTGTAATCCCAGCACTTTGGGAGGCCGAGACGGGCGGATCATGAGGTCAGGAGATCGAGACCATCCTGGCTAACACGGTGAAACCCCGTCTCTACTGAAAAATACAAAAAAACTAGCCGGGCGAGGTGGTGGGCGCCTGTAGTCCCAGCTACCCGGGAGGCTGAGGCAGGAGACTGGCGTGAACCTGGGAGGCGGAGCTTGCAGTGAGCTGAGGTCAGGCCACTGTACTCCAGCCCGGGTGACAGAGCGAGACTCCGTCTCCAAAAAAAAAAAAAAGACTTCAAGTCCCCTTCCCTGTTTAGTAATCAGTTTTTGAGTGCCTGTTACACCCGCTGGCTAGGAGGAGGAAGCTGGGGGGCTGGGCTGAGCTGCCAAGCCCCCTGTGTTCTGAGTCTGAGTTGGGAGTGGCAGGGATTACAGTGGAGGCTAATTACAGTTCCGAGTTGCCCTCTGAGGTCATCGCATCCTGAAGCCCAGGTTGGCATCTGGCAGGAGCTCCCAAGGAGAGGGGGTGGCCTCTGGCCATTCCTCCTGTCTCCAGACTCTGGAGGGGGACCCTGCACCAGGAGAGAGGCAGTGCAGGTCTCTGTGAATGTGCCCAGGCCTTGGCACCTCACCTGCCAACAAGAAAGGTGGGTTGGGAGGGGAAGCATCAGCCCTGTGATCCTGTTGGGAAAGGAGAGCAGCATGGAAAACTTCCCCGGGGGCAGGGCCAGGCAGGAAGGAGCAGGCTTTGTCTGAAAGAGATAGAGGTGAAAAGCATGACATCAGGTCCACCGGGCTAGTCCTGGCCTCCAGCCACACCCCACCCCACCTTGGCAGCACTAAGGCCCTCCCAGCCAGTCCTCGCCCTGGCTGCCCAGCCAAAGCTGGGAACGGATGAAATAGAGGGGTTCATCCACTCTACAGGACCTGCTCCCGTGCCGGGTTTGTCAGCCTCTGTTTCCGAATCATTCAGAAGGAAAAGGTCATGCATCCAGGGCTGTGCCTTCCGAGGGGGCAGGGAGGGGTCACAGCTGAGGCTCCAGAGTGGAGAGGGAGAGAAAGGCCTGCTGTTTGTAGGAGCTGAGCAGACACTGGGGCCCTTGTCCTGGCGCAGCGGGGGAGGCTGCTGGCCAGATGTAGAGCAGGCCCGGCCTGAGCAATCGGCCTCTTCCTCCCACAGCCCCACCAGCTGCTGGGCCAGCCTAAGAACAGAGGAGACCTGACTGAGGTCTGCAGGAGTGCAGCCCCCAACCCCTCGCCAGGCACCAGAATGCCGAGACAACCAGGGCGCTCAGAAGCATCCCCAGGCGCTGAATGCAGAGCTGCCTTCCTGAGGCCCTGGCGCTGCAAAAATCCTCAGAGTCTGGCCTTCAAATTTGGGCAGGTTTTCTCTGGAAGGGGCTCTCCAGTTTGTGGTTGACCAAACCCAGCCTCTAACTTTCGAGGCAAGCAGTCTGGTGTGGAGGGCTGCATTCAGCCACTTGACAAATATTTATTGAGTCTGTGCTGTGTGCCAACTGCTGTACAGGATGCTGGGGTACTATAGTGACCCCAAGTAGACACAGCCCTGCCCTTGTGGAATTCAAGCTTGGGTACAGGTCTGAATCACTTACCTAAATTATACTGAACTTTGCCATGTGCTGTGAGAGAGTGGGGTGTGGTGATATAAGACTGGAGCTCTCCCAAGTGAGGCTAGAGCAATAGGGGTGGGTAGGGAGGCAGGGAGAGGCAGGAGGGATTCCCTGAGGAAGTGACACTTGAACTGACATTCCAAGCATTGAGGAATGGAAAGTGCAAAGGCACAGTGGCAGGAAGGAACACAGTGAATATGCTCCAGGAAGGAGCAAGCAGCGCAGCTGTAATGGAGCAGGAGGGGCCCCAGCAAGAGATGGGGCCGAGGTCAGGCAGGACTTGGAATCACAGGAAGGGATTGGTCTTCTTAAGCAATGAGAAGCCATGGAGGGCTTTTGCCTGGGAGGACTGGCTTGTAGCTGGGTTTTGAAGCCCACTCCCAGTGTCTGAGTGCAGCACTGCTGGGAGGGGCTGCCACAGGGCCCAGGCGGCAGGTGCCAGGGCTGGGGGAAACAGGAAGGGAGAGAAGTGGACAGATTCAAGGGATTCAAGAGCAAATTACAGCACAGCGGTCCTTGAAGATGACAGGATATGGAGAGTGAGGGTGACTTTTCTGCCCTCTGGGGCCCCTAGACTGAGGAGGTGATGGGGCATGTCACAGTGTAGGAACTGACAGAACCAGACAGGCTGTCATGCTTGGGGAGGAGGCTTTCATTCTCTCACCACACCTGCCTCCCCTCCCCAGCCTCCCAAGGGCCTTGGGACGTGCAGGGCATCCGTCTGGTTCACAGGAAGATTCTAACCTCCTGAGTCCACATTGTGACCAGGCCAGACCCTCCTAGAATCCCGCGCAGGGAAGGAGTCCAGTGGCCGAATCATCCTGCTGATTAGCTGATGCACATGGCCAGCCAGCCAGCATCCTCCTCCCTTCTGACCCTCATCCAGGGTGGGTGGGACCCCTGGGAGAGCAACTCTGAAGAAAGCCCTGCGCTGGCTGCCCACAGATTGCTCTTTTTCTTTTTAATTAAGAGACTTTACTTTTGCAGAACAGTGTTAGGTTTACAGAAAAATTGAGCAGATAATATAGAGTTGTCATATACCCCCCTCACCCTCTCACAGATTCCCCTATGATTACCCTGGTGCTCTGGTGTGGTATGTGTGTTACAACTATGGAACCAATATTGATACATTATCATTAACTAAACGCCACAGTTTGCATAAGGGCTCATTTTTCATTTTGTGCAGTTCCATGGCTTCTGAAAAATGTGCAATGTCATGCATCCATTGTTACAGTATGCAGACAGCTTCACCACCCCAGGAGAGCAATTCTAGAGGAAACCAGCCAGGTACTCTCAGTCCATAGACTGCACCCCACCCTCCCAGGCAACGCTACCCTGCTACCCTCACCACGGTGGAGAGCAGCCATCGTGGAGACACCAGATGAGTGAGGAAATTGAGGCTCAGAGATGTTATTTCATTTGTTCATGGTCACACAGCCAGTAGTAGCAAAGCTTGGGATCCTGGGTTCATTTGTGTTCTCCTAAAGCCGACCTTGAGGCCAGGACTTGGGAATAGTGGTTTATTTGGGAGAAGATCCTGGGAAGCACAAGTCTGGTTGGCACGGGGGCTCTAGCCTTCTGGCGACATTCTCAGGGGCTGTGCCCTGCAGCTTCAGGTTGTCCCACCAAGGGGCGGGAGAGCCAAGGTGAGGAGCAGGTTGTTTACCCACTAACTCCTGTGCTTCTTGGTTGAGGGTAGTACTGGGGACATTAATCCCAGCCTTCCCATGTCCCTGTGGAAAGGGAGGAGGCCCAGGACAGAGAAGCAGCTTAGCAGAGCCTGTGGAAGGACTCGGAGGGCGCTGAAGGCCAACCTAGGTCCTCTGCTTTTTCCTGCGCATCTCCAATCACTCATTCATCCTATAGACCCTCAGTGGGCGCCTGCAGCATGCCAGCCCTGTGCAGGGCTCATTTCACAGGAAACATTGAGATCCCTGTCACTTTGCTGTGGAAAGCGGCAAAGTGTAGAATCTCAGGGTCCCTGCAAGGGGGTCCCCAGGGATGGAAGGGCCTGTGATCAGTCTCCCTGAGCTTCAAAGGTGGTTCCCAGAAGACAGAGATGGATTCCTGCCAAGCACTGTGCCCACTCAGCTGGGTCCCTGGGTGAACCAACCCTGAAGAACCATTGCGCCGGCAGTCTCCTCTCCCCTCCCAGCCAAAGCAGGGGCATGACGGGGAGGACTCCCCAAGGGCCTTGGTGCCCCTGGTTGCCATGACCCCCAGTTGCAACCCAGCTCCTGACTCCCTGCAAACCTGTGATAGCCATGGATTGGGCCAAGCTGAGCATCAGCAGCTCCTTCCTGTGGTCGGCACTGCTGTCATTCTATGCTCTATTTCAAAATGTAGCCACTCCCAAGAGTGACCCCAGCACACCAGCAGCTCTCTGTGTTTGTCCAGAGTTGGCTGGGAGCGCTGAGAGGAAAACTACCCAGGGCAAGGCACGTGAGGAAGACTCAGAAAGGAGGAACAAATAACCAACCGTCGCCAACACCCGAAGCCCACCCCTAGGTGGCGCCATGGTGCTTGGGTGTGTTGGTGCTTAGTCTTAACTCGTTCTAGTCCCCATTTTACAGATGAGGAAACTGAGGCTTACCAAGCTGTTGGGTCTTGCTGCCAATCAAACAGCTAATGGATAATTCCCATCCTCCAGATGGGGAATGGAAACTCAGCTGTTTAACAGGTTGGTGAAGGCTGTACAGCCAGCAAGTCATCCTCATTTTTCACATAAGGAAAGCTCAGGGAGGTGAAAGGGTTTGCTGAATGTCACAAGCTAATAAGTGACGTAGCTGCGACTTAAACTTGGGTCTGCTTGTTGCCAAGGCCTGTAGGCATCAACTCCATGCTACAGAAGGGCCACAGCTGGGGAATCTGAGAGGAGAATCTCTTTTCATTGAGGAGTTATGCCTAGACAAAGGCAGAGCAGCCTCACAGATGCTGCCCTGAACACTTCCCCAGCAGTAGCTGGGAGGAGCCTCGAAGTTGGGATAGGGACTTCACCAAGGCCTGTCTCCAGCCTCCACCTGCAGCTGCCTCCAAGATCTTCTCTGATTCCACCTTCCAGTGGGGGCCCCTGGTCCACTGCCTCCATCCTGAGCCAGACACGCCTTTGAACCCAGGGTGAGTTTTCACTGGCACCACAGTCTGTGGACCACACACAGGCTCTACCTGCCCTGCTTCCAGCCAGCTCCAGTGCCAATCACTGAGATTCATTAGCTCTCTCTTTGCCCCACAGACAAAATGCACAGCAGGAAGCTAAGAGGTTAGACAGCAGGGAGGACTTCCAGGTTGTCGGGAATGGAGATGTGAAGATTGGGTGACAGAGGTTGTGATGTTCTTTGAAAAAGGAAAATGCAGGAATGCAGCCTGCCTGACTAAAATCCCAAGTTCAGGGACTCCAATATATTTGATTTTTTTTTTTTTTTTTTTTGGCCTTTCCAGCTCTCTCCCTTCAGGGCCTGGGTGCTGGGATCGGGAACTGGAAGGCTGCCTTTGGAATCTGTTCAGACCTCTAACCGGGACCACACCCGACAGCTCACATTGTTCCCATTCATAGTCAATAATAATTACCATTTAGTGAACACTTACTACAGGCTCTTTATGTCTATATCAACTCACTTAATCCCTAAATGGCCCTATGTGAGGGGCACTATTATTAGTCCTACTTGACAGATGAGAAAACTGAGGCCCAAGGCCCTCCACAGGACTCTTCGTCTTCCCAACATCTGCCCATCCTTCAAGGCTCAGCTTAAATGTCTCCTTTCCTGAAAGGCCATGCCAAGGGCCTCTAGCCTCTCTCTTTTCTGCTCTCCACAATGCAGTCAGTGCTTTGGGCTCACCCCTGCTGTGGGCCCAGGCTCTTCAGGCCAATCTGCCACTGCCTAACTCTTTTTTTTTTTTGAGACAGAGTCTTGCTCTGTCACTCAGGCTGGAGTGCAGTGGTGCGATCTTGGCTCACTGCAACCTCCACCTCCCAGGTTCAAGTGATTCTCCTGCCTCAGCCTCCCGAGTAGCTGGGATTACAGGCACCCACTATTGTGCCCGGCTAATTTTTGTATTTTTAGTAGAGATGGGGTTTCACCATCTTGGCCAGGTTGGTCTCAAACTCCTGACTTTGTGATCCACCTGCCTCGGCCTCCCAAAGTGCTGAGATTACAGGTGTGAGCCACCACACCCGGCCAGCATAGCTCTTAACCTTGAACAAAAGCCTTCTCTAAACCTCAGCTTTGTTATCTGTCAAATGGGGATTATGAAGTAACAACTGTAGAGGACTGATATGATTTGGATATTTGTCCCCTCCAAATCTCATGTTGAAATGTAATCCTCACCAGGTGCGGTGGCTCACGCCTGTAATCCCAGCACTTTCGGAGTCCAAGGCGGGTGGATCACAAAGTCAGGAGTTCGAGACCAGCCTGGCCAACATGGTGAAACCCTGTCTCTACCAAAAATGCAAAAATTAGCCGGGTGTGATGGCATGCTCCTGTAGTCCCAGCTACTCAAGAGGCTGAGGCAGGAGAATCACTTGAACCTGGGAGGCAGAGGTTGCAGTGAGCCGAGATCACGCCACTGCACTCCAGCCTGGGTAACAGAGTGAGACTCCATCTCAAAAAGGAAGGAAAGAAGGAAGGAAGAAAGGAAGGAAGGAAGGAAGGAAGAAAGGAAGGAAGGAAGGAAGGAAGGAAGGAAGGAAGGAAGGAAGGAAGGAAGGAAGGAAGGGAGGAAGGAAATCCTCCTCCTCAATGTTGGATGTTGGAGGTGGGGCCTGGTAGGAGGTGTTTGGGTTAAGGGGGTGGATCCCTCTTGAATCCCTCCTCATGGTAATGAGTGAGTTGTTACTCTGGGTTAGATACAATATCTGGTTGTTTAAAAAAAAAAAAAGAAAATGTGGCACCTCTCCCCTTGCTCTCTCTCTTGCTTCCTCTTTCACCATGTGGTATGCCTCCTCCCCTTCTGCCTTCCACCATGATTGGAAGCTTCCTGAGACCCTCATCAGGAGCAGATGCTGGTGCCATGCTCCCTGTACAGCCTGCAGAACTGTAAGCCGATTAAACCTCTTTTCTGTATAAATTACATGGTCTTAGGTATTTTTTTATAGCAATGCAAGAATGGACCAACACAGCAAATTGGTACCAAGAGTGGGGCATTGCTATAAAGATATGTGAAGATGTGAAAGTGGCTTTGGAACTGGATAATGGGTAGAGGTTGGAAGAGTTTGGAGAGCTAAGAGGAACACAGGAAGTTGAGGGAAAGTTTGGAACTTCTTAGAGACTGGTCAAATGGTTGTGACCGAAATGCTGATAGTGAGATGGATAATGAATGCCAAGCTGATGAGGTGTCAGATGGAAATGAGGAACTTACTGGGAACTGGAGCAAAGGTCACCCGTGTTATGTGCTCGCAAAGAACTTGGCTGCATTGTCTCCAAGCTCTAGGGATTTGTGGAAGTTTGAACATAAGAGTGATGACTGAGGCATCTGGTGGAATAAATTTTTAAGCAATAATGCATTCCAGATGTGGCCTGACTGCTTTCAACAACCTATAATCAGATATGGGAGCAAATAAATGACTTAAAGTTGGAATTTACATTTAAAAGGGAAGCAGAGCTTAAAAGTTTGAAAACTTTGCAGCCTAACCATGTGGCAGAGAAAGAAAAATGCATTTTCTTTTCTTTTCTTGAGATGGAGTTTTGCTCTTACTGCCTAGGCTGGAGTGCAATAACATGATCCCGGCTCACGGCAACCTCTGCCGCCCGGGTTCAAGGGATTCTCCTGCTTCAACCTCCCTAGTAGCTGGGATTACAGGCGCCCACCACAACAGCCAGCTAACTTTTGGTATTTTTAGTAGACACAAGGTTTCACTAAGTTGGCCAGGCTGGTCTCAAACTCCTGACCTCAGGCAATCCACCCACCTCAGCCTCCCAAAGTTCTGGGATCACAGGCGTGAGCCACTGTGCCCGGCTCATGAAAAAGGCATTTTCAGAAGAGGAATACAAGCAGGCCGTGGAGCAATCACTTGCTAGAGAGCATTTCAAGATTAAAAGGGAGCCAAGTGCTAATATCCAAGACAATGGGGGAAAAAGGCCTTGAAGGCATTTCAGAAATCATTAGAGGCAGCCCCTCCCATCACAGACCCAGAAGCCTAGGAGGAAAGACTGGTTTCCTGGGCCGGGCCCAGGGTCCTGCTGCCCTGCCCAGCTTTGAGACAGTGCTGCCCACATCCCAGTTGCTCCATATCCAGCTGTGGCTCAAAGGGCACCAGGTATGACTTGGGCTGCCATTCTGGAGGGTGCAAGTCGTCAGCCTTGGCAGCTTCCATGTGGTGTTAAGTCTGCATGTGAACTGAGTGCAAGCATCGAGGAGGCTTGACAGCTTCACCCTAGATGTCAGAGAATATATGAGAATGACTGGGTGCCCAGGCAGAAGGCTGCCACAGGGGTACAGCCTGCCACAGGGGAGGAGAGATGTGGAATTGGAATCCCCACAAAGTCCCCATCAGGGCACTGCCTAGTGGAGCTGTGGGAAGGAGGCTGCCATGCTCCAGACCTCAGAATGGCAAAGCCACAGGCAGCTTGCATACTGAGCCTGGAAAAGCTGCAGGCGCTCACCTTCAACCAAGAGCACCCACAGGGGCTGCACCCTCCAAAGCTACAAGAGCAGAGCTACCCAGGATGTGGGACATGGAATAAAGGAGATTACTTCAGAGCTTTAAGATTTAATGACTGGGCTGGGTTTGGGCTCATGCCTATAATCCTAGCACTTTGGTAGGCCAAGGGTGGTAGATCACCTGAGGTCAGGAGTTCGAGACCAGCCTGACCAACAAGGTGAAACTCTGTCTCTACTAAAAATACAAAAATTAGTGGCCGTGGTGGCGGGCGCCTGTAGTCTGGGTGACAAGAGCGAGACTCCATCTCAAAAAAAAAAGTGTGGCACCTACCGCTGCTTTCTCTCCCTCACTCTCTCTCTTACCAAGTGAGACACCTGCTCCCCCTTTGCCTTCTGCCATGATTGGAAGCTTCCTGAGGCCCTCACCAGGAACAGATGCTAGTGTCATACTTCCTATACAGCCTGCAGAACCATGAGCCAATGAAACTTCTTTTCTTTATAAATTAGCCAGTCTCAGGTATTTCTTTAGAGCAATGCAAATGGAGTGACAATTCAACAAGATAACAGACATTGAGCCCAGTGATCAGTCCCTGGCACAGAGTCAGTGCTTAAAAGAGGCAGGTCATCGTGGCTAAATTGATTATATATGCTTTCTTATTATTAATAGTACTTCATTAACCTAACTCTGTGGATTTCACCTCTCAACCTGATTATAAGTTTGTTGAAGACTCATCTTGGTATTTCTGTCTTGGTTTGGGGTCCCAGAATGCAGACCCTGAGATAAAGGTCAGAGGACACATACATGAATGGAGGTGGCCATGGCAAACACCAGCAGAGGAGTGAAGAAGTGAAGCAGGGGAGGGAAGGATGCCAATGGAGGTGTCATCGAACCAGTTACCACCATGGGCAGTAACAGCCCTCTGGGGAGCTCGGGGAGCCCAGGCCAGACTATGCCTCAGAGTTGACCCAAGCGAGCTGCCCAGCAGCAGGGGATTTCTTGTTTAATTAATTTTTTTTTTTTTTTTTTTTGAGGCGGAGTCTCGCTCTGTCGCCCAGGCTGGAGTGCAATGGCCGGATCTCAGCTCACTGCAAGCTCCGACTCTCGGGTTCATGCCATTCTCCTGCCTCAGCCTCCTGGGTAGCTGGGACTACAG
>NW_012115599.1:13948980-13949562 GCF_000951035.1 Colobus angolensis palliatus
CTCTGACTCCTAGTAGAGTTTTTCACTCACTCCATTCATTCAAGCACTATTTAAAGAATATTTTATGTTTGATTTTTGTTTGAGACAGGGTCTTGCTCTGTTGTCCAGGCCTGAGTGCAGTGGCAGGATCATAGCTTACTGCATCCTTGGACTCCTGGGCACAAGTGATCCTCTCACCTCAGCCTCCCGGGTCACTAGGATTACAGCGGCGTGCCACTGTGCCCAGCAGGGTTTTTCATCAACTGCTGGTGGGTCATTGCTGGAAGGCTGCTTCCGGGGCCTTGACTCCTGGCACCTCCAGCCTGCCATGTGGCCATGACCAGCCATCCTCCCACAGCCAGAAAAACGACCGTCAGGCAGAGAGTTGCCAAAGATCTCAGTAAACAGCCTTCATAGGTGGAGAGGAAAGCTGAGGGATGCAGGCAGGGCATCCAGGGCAACTGCTGCAGCTTTCTCCCAGCTGTCATCTATCCGTGGGTTCATGCAAGCATGTATGTGTGTATTTGGACCGGGTTTCACAGTCACAAGGAATGTTCAAGAGGTAAAAAGGCAGACAGGGTGCCGGGTGCAGTGACTCATGCC
>NW_012115599.1:13951502-13968835 GCF_000951035.1 Colobus angolensis palliatus
GAGGCAGAGGTTGCAGCGAGCCGAGACTGTGCCACTGCACTCCAGCCTGGGTGGCAGAGCAAAACTCTGTCTCGGAAAAAAAAAAAAGTTGTATTCAGTATCATAATTACTGTTGCCCTGAGTGGTGTGCAATGGCACAGTCATGGCTCACTGCAGCCTCAATCTCCTGGGCCCAAGTGATCCTCCCACTTCAGCCTCCCACATAGCTGGGACTACAGATGCAGACACCATGCCCAGCTACCTTATTATTATTATTATTGAGACAGAGTTTCGCTCGTTGCCCAGGCTGGAGTGCAATGGTGCGATCTCGCCTCACTGCAACCTCCGCCTCCTGGGTTCAGGCAATTCTCCTGCCTCAGCCTCCCGAGTAGCTAAGATTATAGGCATGTGCCACCACGCCCGGCTAATTTTATATTTTTAGTAGAGACAGGGTTTCTTCATGTTGGTCAGGCTGGTCTCAAACTCCCAATGTCAAGTGATCCACCTGCCTCCCAAAGTGCTGGGATTACAGGCACGAGCCACCACGCCCGGTCAACTTATTTATTTTTTAAAATTTCTAGTACAGACAAGGTCTTGCTATGTTGCCCAGGCTGGTCTCAAACTCCTGCCTCAAGCAATCCTCCTGCTTTAGCCTCCCAAAGTGCTAGGATTACAGGTGTGAGCCACTGAGCCCAGCTAGAGATAATTTAAAGTATATGGGAGAATAGGTGCAGATTATACACAAATATTATGTCATTTTATATAAGGGACTTAAGCATCCTCAGAAGGGAATCCCATGATGATCCAAGAGGGTTCCTGGACCCAGCGCCCCGCAGACATCTAGGGATGACTGCTGCTACCTAACACATCAGACAGGCTTAGTGGTGCGAAGCAGCTGCCATTTTGTTTTGCTCTAAAGTTTGTGGGTTTGTGGGCCAGGAATTTGGGAAGGGCCTGGCTAGGCAGTTCTCGCTTGGGGTCTCTCATGTCAATGCAGTCTGATGTCGCCTGGGGTTGGAGTCATCTGAAAGACTCAGTTGGACTCACGGTGTAAGACAGCTCCCTCCCATGGCTGGCAGCTGGTGTTGGCTGTTAGCTGAGAGCTCAGCTGGGGGTGCTGTAGATCAGAGCGACTCCACCTGGCCTCTCCAGCTTCACAACAGTCTCAGGGCAGTCGGACTTCTTACATGGGGCTGGCTTACCCCAGAGCAAGTGTCCTGAGAAAAGCAGATGAAAACTGCATGGCCTTTTATTACTTATCCACCCAACTTTACTAAGAGAAGCAGTCATAGCCTTCTAGAATCAGGGAGAGGGATATAGATACTATCTCCCAGTGGAAAGAGTGCCAAAGAATGTTGGCGCCACGTTTGAAACCATCACAGATGACATCTCAGAAATGGTCTCTCTGTGCTAACTGGGACCTCAGAGGTTACAGGCCCTGGAGCACACCAATAGAACCTAGGCTAGCATCCATGGTGCAGATTCAAAGACAGGGCCAGAGAGCACGGAGCCTGGCCCACCCTGCCTATCAGTGACAGTGAAGGCCACAGACAGCAAAGGTCTCCTGGAGGGAGGGGCCAAGTCAGTAGTGTGTGCTGAGCAAGAAGCAGGCTTGTGAGCTTGGGCAACACAGCAAGACCCCATCTCCACAAAAAGCATTTTACAAAATTTGCTGGTGGTATGTGCCTGTAGCTACTCGGGAGGCTGAGGCAGGAGAATCACTTGAACTCAGGAGGTGGAGGTTGCAGTGAGCCAAGATCATAACACTGCACTCCAGCCTGGGCGACAGAGCAAGACTGTCTTAAAAAAAAAAAAAGAAAGAAAGAAAGAAAAAGAAAACAAACAAACAAAAAAAAACATTTGCTCAGTGCAGTGGCTTACACCTGTAGTCACAGCACTTTGGGAGGCTAAGGCAGGTGGATCACTTGATCCCAAAAGTTCGAGACCAGCCTGGGCAACGTGGTGAAACCCCATCTCTACAAAAAAGTAGACAGGTGTGGTGATGCATGCCTGTAGTCCCAGCCAGTTGGGAGGCTGAGGCGGGAGGATTGCTTGAGCCCAGGAGTTTGAGGCTGCAGTGAGCCGAGATTGTGCCACTGTACTCCAGCCTGGGCAACAGAGTGAGACCCTGTATCAAAAAAAAAAAAAAAAGGCCTGTTGGGGTGAGGGGGCTGGAAACCTACACCTGGGCTCTCAGGTTCAAAAGAAACTAAGCTGCAGCCAATCATAGAAACCCGGCCAGGGCCGGGACTGTTCACAGCTATACTCCCAACAGCCTCTCAATAGAGATTTGTTGGCTGGGTGTGGTGGCTCACACCTGTAATCCCAGCACTTTTGGAGGCCAAGGCAGGCGGATCACCTGAGGTTGGGAGTTCGAGACCAGCCTGACCAACATGGAGAAAACCCATCTCTACTAAAAATGCAAAATCAGCTGGGCATGGTGGTGCCTGTAATCCCAGCTACTCGGGAGGCTGAGGCAGGAGAATCGCTTGAACCCAGGAGGCAGAGGTTGCAGTCAGCCAAGATCACTCCATTGCACTCCAGCCTAGGCAATAAGAGTGAAATTCTGTCTTAAAAAAAAAAAAAAAAAGTAAATAGAGCTTTGTTTACTGAATGAGAAGTGGGGCATGTTGGGCAGGGGTTGGGATCTGCCCTGACCCCTGCCCCTTGCTCCTTGCTCCTCTCTGCCTTGCCTCCACACAGGGTAGCTGCCAAGGTGGCAAATGCCCAGCCCCTTGCCCACTCCAGGGGCCCGCCCAGACCCTTGGGCACTTCCTGAGCAGCAGGACACATCCTGCCCTTTGTGCCCATGAAAGGAGGCAGCTTATCAGAGGGGAAAGGACACTCTGTTCAGGCCTGGCCATCTGCCTGGGCTGGAAGAGCCATGTCTAGGAGCTGGTAAGCACAGCAGACCTGGGTGGAAGGGCCTGGGGACAGCAGACGATTGAGGCTCCGTGCCCCAGGCCAGGCCAGGACCCCAGCCTCTCTCAGGATCCACGCAGCCCCTGTACTCCTTTCCACCATCCTATCTTCTCTCCATTCCCTTCCTACCTCTCTGACTCCTAGTAGAGTTTTTCACTCACTCCATTCATTCAAGCACTATTTAAGGAATATTTTATGTTTGATTTTTGTTTGAGACAGGGTCTTGGTATGTTGCCTAGGCTGGTCTTGCTCAAGTGATCCTCTGGTCTCAGCCTCCCAAATAGCTGGGACTACATGAGTGAGCTACCATGCCTGGCTCTGTTTAAGGAATACTTTATATATGCTAGGCAGCTGGGCTCACAGCAGCGAACAAAACAGGCAACAATGCCTGCCTTCATGAAACTTACATTTCACTTAAATATATAATATGTTAGATGATGAAAGTGACCTCAGAAAAGATAAAGCAGGGCAAGATAGGCTGGGCATGGTGGCTCACGCTGTAATCCCAGCACTTTGTGGGGCGAAGGTGGGCAGATCACTTGAAGCCAGGAGTTCAAGACCAGTCTGGCCAGCATGGAGACCAGCCTGGCCAACATGGTGAAATGCTGTCTCTACTAAAAATACAAAAATTAGCTGTTGAAAAATTAAAAAATCACCTTGTTGCCCAGGCTGTTCTCAATTTCCTGGGCTCAAGTGATCCACCCACCTTGGCCTCCCAAAGTGCTGGGACTGATTGCAAGTGTGAACCGCGGCACCCAGTGCCTTTTTTTTTTTTTAACATTGTGTGGTTTAGAGATACCCCCTTAGAAAGTGATAGCTGAGCAGAAGCCTCAGGAGGTGAGGTAGTGAATCACATAGACTCCCAGAGGCAACATCTCCAAGGCAGAGGGAACAGCAAAGGCAAAGGCCCTGAGGCAGGGTAAGCTGGGTGTGGGCAAGGAACAGCAAAGAACCCAGGGTGTGACTGGGCACAGTGGCTCACACCTGTAATTCTAGCATTTTGGGAGGCTGAGGCAGGTGGATCATCTGAGGTTAGGAGTTCGAGACCAGCCTTGCTGATATGGTGAAATCCCAGCTCCACTAACAATACAAAAATTAGCCAAGCATGGTGGCATATGCCTGTAGTCCCAGCTACTTGGGAGGCTGAAGCAGGAGAATTGTTTGAACCCAGGAGGTGGAGGCGGAACCCAGTAGCCGAGATCCTGCCACTGCACTCCAGCCTGGGCAACAGAGCAAGTGAGACTCCATCTCAAAAAAAAAAAAAAATTCCCAGGGTGGACAGAGCACGTAGAACAAGAAGGAGAGCAAGAGGAGATGGGGTCGTAGACGTAGGGAGAGCCAGATGCCAGGGGCTTTATCAGCCCTTGAAGGACTGGGGCAATGTGGAGTCAGTGCAGGAGTCTGGACAGAGGCCTGATGCTTTAAAATCACGGTAGTTCAGGGACATAGTGCTTACTATGTGTCAGTCTTTTTCCTAGGCACTGAATATGCATTCAACCACTTAATCCTCCCAATACCTTTATTAAAGATGAGGAAAGCCTGGTGCAGTGGCTCATGCCTATAATCCGAGCACTTTGGAAGGCCGAGGCGGGCGGATCACCTGAAGTTGGAAGTTCAAAACCAGCCTGACCAACATGGAGAAACCCCATTTCTACTAAAAACAAATACAAAATTAGCCGGGCATGGTGGCGCATGCCTGTAGTCCCAGCTACTCAGGAGGCTGAGGCAGGAGAATCTCTTGAACCCAGGAGGCAGAGGTTGCAGTGAGCTGAGATTGCACCATTACACTCCAGCCTGGGCAACAATGGCGAAACTCCATCTAAAAAAAAAATTAATAAATAATAAAAAAATAAAGGTGAGGAAACCGGCTGGGCGCAGTGGCTCACACCTGTAATCCCAGCACTTTGGGAGGCTGAGGCAGGAAGATCACCTGAGGTTGGGAGTTAGATGGAGAAACCCCATCTCTACTAAAAATACAAAACTAGCTGGATGTGGCAGTGCATGCCTGTAATCCCAGCTACTTGAGAGGCTGAGGCAGGAGAATCACTTGAACCTGGGAGGCAGAGGTTGCAGTGAGCCAAGATCACACCATTGCACTCCAGCCTGGGTGACAAGAGCGAAATTCCATCTAAAAAAAAAAAAATGAGGAAACCGATGTGCAAAGAGGTTGAGTGACTTGCTCAGGGTTGTTACACGGCTAAAATACAGAAGAGGCAGGCCTCAGCGTGGCTCCGAGAGTTCAGGCTGAGATGTGCTCCATTTCCCTCCATCCTGGAGGCAATTCTCTGGGTTTTCCTCTAGGGCAGGGTTTCTCACCCTCAGCGCTGCTGACACTTCAGGCCAGATCATTCCTTGTCATGGGGGCTGTCCCGTGCATTGTAGGACATTTAGCAGCGTCTCTGGTCTCTGCCCACTCGATGCCAGTAGCACTCCCCGAGTTGTGACATCACTATCACCTCCAGGTGGTGCTAAATGTTTCAGGGCAGGGGTAAAATTGCCCCCAGTTGAGAACCACTTCTCCTCTGTTTTCCGGTCCACTCCACCTGCCACTGTCCCAGCTCAGGTTCACTTCTCTCTCACTGCGACCATTGTGAAGGCCTCCACATTAGCTCCTGCCCCATCACTGTACATCTTACCAGGCCACTCTCCCAGGTCTCCAGCCCTGGCTCCCATTGCCCTGAGGATGAACACCAAGCTGCTTAAGTTGGCTTGTAAGGCCCTATATAATCCAGCCCCTGCCTGCTTCTCCAGCTCTCACTCACCCTTATTTTTAAGCCTCCTTTTGCAAGCCACCCTCTCCTCATTCAGTCTAGTGCCATATATTGAACCTGATACCATGCTGGACACTGCAGACAATGGAAACAAAGCTCCCCCGAAACCCCCGCCCGTACCCCCAGGTCTTGCCTTTATGCTGTGTTTGCCTCCCGTGGGGAGAGCAAGTAAACACGTGCAGTGAATCCTGTTAGCCCTAAAACCAGGGAGCTGTGACGAAACCAGGGCTGGAGCAGGTGCCATGGCTGAGCTGTACAGGATGGGTATGGGTTATAGAGGAGGAGACAAGAAGAGAGCCAACAGCACCCTGGCAGTGGTGGGGCAGATGCAGTGAGAGGATGGAAGGCTAGGGCGGTGATTTAGGGCTCCAGCAAAGGCAGTGAGAGTGGGGGTGTTGAGTGGGATAGATGGTGGAGAGAAAATGAGCTAAACATAAATGGGTGGGCTGGGTGCAGTGGCTCAGGCCTGTAATCCCAGCACTGTGGGAGGCCAAGGAGGGCGGATCACCTGAGGTCAGGCATTCGAGACCAGCCTGGCCAACATGGTGAAACTCCATCTCTACTAAAAATACAAAAATTAGCCAGGCGTGCTAACACAGTGAAATCCCGTTTCTACTAAAAAAAAATACAAAAAATTAACCGGGTGTGGTGGTGCGTGCCTGTAGTCCCAGCTACTCAGGAGGCTGAGGCAGGAGAATTGCTTGAACCTGGGAGGCAGAGGTTGCAGTGAACCGAAAAAGCGCCACTGCACTCCAGCCTGGCAACTCTCAAAAAAAAAAAAAAAAAAAATTAGCCAGGCATGGTGGTGGGCGCCTGTAATCCCAGCTACTCGGGAGGCTGAGAGAGGAGAATCGCTTGAACCCAGAGGCAGAGGTTGCAGTAAGCCGGGATCGCGCCACTGCACTTCAGCCTGGGCCACAGAGAGGGACTCCATCTCAATAAAATAAAATAAAATAGTGGACTAAACAAGGAGGCCCAGGGCGGTAGAGGAGTCCAAATGGTTCCTACTTGGTCAGGAAGGTGGAAAGTGGGGTCATGGTGCAGACTGGACACTTTCCAATCACAGACTGTTTGCCTGGCAGGCATACCCTCTCATTATTTCACCTGTCAACTTCCTCCTCCTGATGCAAACCCAAATCACAAATGGTGACTTCTCCTGGAAGCCTTCTGGATTCCTCCCTGCTGGCATTGCTTGCTTCCTTCTCTGCACTCTCCAAGCTATACTACAGCAACATCATCATCTGGTTAACTGCGCGGGTCTGTTCCGGCCCTCCCACCACTGACTGACTTTCTGGAGGCCAGGGAGCTTTCTTCAGCACAAGAGGCCCCGCGCTCCGCCGCCGGTCGACCGCTGAGGGCGAGGCCAGAAGGAACGGAAATGTGGCACGGTTCGGCAGTTCTCAGAGGCCCGCGCCTGCCCAAGTACGCACGCTCCGCTGGAGCCTGGGGTGGCCGGGCAGTCTTGGCCCAGACTTGTTTGCTGCCCTTCGGTGCACACAGGCACTGCGGTGCCAACCTCCTGGTTCCGCCCTCCCCCGGCAGGCGCCCACGCGTGACCTCGGGCGCCCACAGGCCTTCGACTCTTCCTGGACTCCAGGTCCCAGGCCACCCCGCTCCACCATGCGGATGATGAAGACAAAGTCCCCCGCAAGTCCCTCATGTGGGGCAAGGGGGAGGTACCACCTGGGGCGGGGCCTGGCTCCCCACTGAGCAGAGGTGTTGGCCAAGGCGCTCCCCCTAGTGGTAAGTACCCCCTGGTTCTCCCTCACAACCTCTGTAGTAAGTCACAGCCAGACGACCCCGCCCCACGTCTGCGGCAGCCTGGGAACCTGCCTCCCTGTTTCAGGCCCCGCCCCCTACAGCCTTCCCTCCTCGGCAGCCCAGGGAGCTTTAAAAATGCAAACCACATCACATCTCTCCACACTGGATCCGAGAATCCCAAGCCTGGTACGGTGGCGCGCGCCTGCGGTCCTCGCTGAGGCGGGAGGATCGCTTGAGCCCAGGAGTGGAGGCTGCAGTGAGCTGTCATCGCGCCACTGCACTCCAGCCCAAGCGACAGAGAAAAAGAGAAAGAAACAAACCTCTAAACCCCGATCAGCAAAGCACATCATCTCCACAGATCCTTTCTGACCTCACCTCCTGTTCCACTCCCTCCCACTTATGCCCTTCCAGCTGCACGAATCCCTTTCCTCAAACCCACCAGGCCTGCTCCCGCCTCAGGGCGACGCACTTGCTGTGCCTGTGGCTGCCCTTCCCCCGGAAGGCTCCCTCCCTGGCTTCCAGCACATGACCTCCTTAGCAAGGCCTCCCCATCCCTCTGTGATAGCCCCCCCACTATCCAGTCTCAGCTTTCTTCATAGCACCTGTCACCCTGGCATATCTGTTTATTGTTTGTCTCACTAGCGATAATGTAAGCCCCCCAAAGTGGAGGTTGTGTATGTCTTGTTCACTGCTCTATTCCCCATTGCCTGGAACAGGACTAGCATGTAGTAGATGCTTCATAAAAATTGTTCCATGGATTCTTTTTTTTAAGATGGAGTTTGACTTTTGTTGCCCAGGTTGGAGTGTAATGGCACCATCTCGGCTCACTGCAACCTCCGCCTCCCAGGTTCAAGTGATTCTCCTGCCTCAGCCTCCCCAGTAGCTGGGATTACAGGCGCCCACCACCATGCCCAGTTAATTTATTTGTATTTTTAGTAGAGATGGGGTTTCATCATTTTGACCAGGCGGGTCTTGAACTCCTGACCTCAGGTGATCCACCTGCCATGGCCCCCCAAAGTGCTGGATTGCAGGCGTAAGCCACTGTGCCCGGCCCCATGGATTCTTTGAGAATCTTCTATGAGCCAAGCAGCTCTTCATTCAGCTCACATGAGAAGCCTATGATTCACCCATTGCATAGATGTGGAGATTGAGATTCAGAGAGAGATGAGACTTGTCCGCTGTCATATGAGCTTGCTGTAGTGGGAGCCGGGTTTCAACCCAGCTGAGTCTCTCTCCCTCTGCCTCTCTGCTTTCCAACTCATCTCCTAGTTGAGAAGGGGGACAAAATATCTGATTTTGCCCTCACTTCACCCTAGTATAGGCAAGGCTGACACCCAGTGACCCCAGACAGGGCCTGAGGCACCATCTCCCTGGGAGGTCTTGGCCAGGGGGCCACAGGAGGGGGATCATACAGTCTCCTGAGGTGGGCAGGCCCACCTTTGGACCTGCCCACATTTTCCTGGGGTCACCCACCCTGACCCCCAGCTCCTAAACGATCCAACCCACTGCGTTCCTTTCAGCCACCCCTGAGTCCCTAAACTCTCTGAGAATGGACCTGGGTGCCTCTGCTTTTGCCTTCATCCCACCTGAGATACAGTGAGAGAGACAGAGACACGGGGAGACATGGGGAGACAGTGACAGAGACAGAAACACACACACAGAGACACACTTACCAACAGAGAGAGACCAGGAGAGTGACAGAGACTTGGCAAGTCCCTTTGCAACGCTCCAAACCTCATGGACCCAATCAGGGCCACTGCCAGCCCATTGCCCATTTTGAGCAAGTTAGGAAAGGCACCCACCAGGGGAATGCTACCCGTCCCAGGGCCCGGCGAGTGAGTGCGATGGGCTGGGCTTCAGTCCCGCTGGCCCTTCGGCCGAGTGAGTGTGCTGGTGCAGGAGGGTCCGTGGAAGCGTCCCCAGATGTCTCTATGCCAGGGGGAGAAGGCAATGCTGCAATGCTCCCCAGTCCTTGGGCCCAGCCCACAGGCCTGCCCCTGCAGTGTTCTCTGAGACCTTTCAGGAACGCTTGGGCTCTCACCATTGTGGCCTTGACCGGAGCCCAGCCCTGCACACTCACCCACGGGCCCTTCCCCCACAGCAGGTCCTTGGGTCACCTCTGCCTTCACCACTCAGAAATGTCAAGCCAAGCCCTTCCACAGAAACCAGCCCAGGCTGCTGTGTGGTTGGGAAGAGGCCCTCAGGCCTGTTCCAGCACAGACCCCCGCCTGCTCCAGAGACAGCACCAGCAAACCACACCACACTTCCCAGCCTCACAGACCCCCGCAGTTCAGAGGAATCCCAGGAGCGGACGAGAAGGTGCCATGGGCCTCACTGGACAGACAGGGAAAATGAGGAACAGAGAGGAACGGTGACCAGCCCAGGGTCCCACACCCCGAACCAAGGTTTCTGCCCCCCTCCGCCCCTCCCTCCCGCATCCAGGTGCTCCCAGGGAAGCCCTGCAAGGCCCCACGCTTCCCAACAGAGAACACTCTGGGAGGAAATGATTAACAGGGCAATTAGGGCACAGGTGAGTCATCTGGTCACAAGGCCGCCTCCTGGCTGACTCAGGGGGACAGTCCAGATGGGCCCTTCCACCCAGCCCCAGCTCAGGGTCTGAGTCAAGGACTCCATGGGATCTGGCCAGGAAGCCCAGGAGAAAGCCCTCAGCCCTCTCCAGGCTCCACCCACGCCCTGCAGGCTGGGGGACAGAAGCAGGGACTCCCACCTTCACTAGGCTGGCCTGGGTCAGGGCAGGGGACCAGGCTGCTCCAGTTTCTGCCTCCCCACGCTAAGTCTGTGGCCACAGGGCCGGCCATCCAACCAACAGCTGTTGTTATTAATCACAGCGATTACTAAGAATGGCCATGATGTTCTGATATTGAACTTCAGCTCTGCAACAGGCCTCAGGCTAGACACAGTGGGGATCCATGGGGACCATGAGACAAGCTTCCATGGAGAGCAGTCATGTTGAAAAGAGTTGGGGACAGTGAGCTCTTTTTCTCATACATCTGCTGAAGGGCCTCAGAGCCTGGACCCAGGCAGAGAGGAAGGAACGGGGACCCCACAGGGAAGCCAGCAGGACCGTCTGGTGAACAGCACCTCCTGGTGTCCAAACTAGGCCTGGCCCTGCTGCCCATCTCATCTCTGGGAAGCCAGGTGTGTCCGTCTCCGTCCCCAGCTTGTAAGGGCCTGTCATTAGGCACCCCACCCCAAGCCCACCCTTACTTTTGAGATTAGGCAACACTGGCACCAGGGACCCCTGGCCTACCCAGGCCGGCCCTCCCGAGGCAGATCCCCTGTCCCAGGGCCTCTTTCCTGGCTTTGTCCTTGGGCTGGCTGGGCAGGAACTTCCTGCGAGAGAATTCCCGGATCCTCCCTAGGAGGCTACGGCACGGCCTGGGAACTTAGGGAGGGAGGGAAGTCAGGGGCACCCCTCCTAACAGGGGCAGGGCTTGTGGATGGCAGGGTCCCCTGGCACTCTGGGCCCTGGGTCCTTCACCAGCCCCAGGTCAGGCCAGCCAGACCTCCTGCCCTCTCGGCTCAGATGCCCTGCTGCAGCCCCTCCACTCTGCAGCAGGGCAGCCCTAGCAGCCCCCTGGGCATAGACTGGGGACTAGATCAAGGCCTCAGATAGACTGGGCTTGCTCCAGGGTTGAAGATTGAGGGGCGGGGTCCCAAGACAGCTAACAATGAGGCCAAAGTCAAAGTAGATTTTTATTTTTATTTTTATTTTTTTTTTGAGACGGAGTCTCGCTCTGTCGCCCGGGCTGGAGTGCAGTGGCCTGACCTCAGCTCACTACAAGCTCCGCCTCCCAGGTTCACGCCATTCTCCTGCCTCAGCCTCCCGGGTAGCTGGGACTACAGGCGCCCACCACCTCGCCTGGCTAGTTTTTTGTATTTTTTAGTAGAGACGGGGTTTCACCGTGTTAGCCAGGATGGTCTCGATCTCCTGACCTCGTGATCCGCCCGTCTCGGCCTCCCAAAGTGCTGGGATTACAGGCTTGAGCCACTGCGCCCGGCCGTAGATTTTTATTAATAACGTCACAGGCCCGAGTTGGCTGGGTGGGATAGAATTTGGGGCAGACCCGTCCTACAGACACATGGACGCTGTCTCAAGACCCGCTGGCCACAGGGGCTCCGTAGATGTACCCTAAGAAGAGAGATACCCCCAGGTACTAGCTCCGGGGATCTGGGCAGGGCAGACTCGGGGCCAGCACCGGCTTCAGTAAGGAGGCCAGTTTCCCATCTCATCCTCCTCAAGAAGCAGGCACTGGGGGACAGAAATGGGTGAAGGAAGATGCCTCAGTCTTCTCTGTACCCCATAACCTTTCCCCTGCCCCCAAGAGACAAGCACCCGAGGACACCTTTCTCCCACTTCCCCTCAGCAGGCACAGCTCCATCAACCCTGAGCCACCTCCCTGCCACACAATGGAGAATCCCTTCTCCCTCCAACTTGGGGGGTTCCTTGGAAGCCCCAGGAGTCAGCACCGCAGCCAGTCCCTCCCCTCCCTCACCTCTGGACCCCACCCCAAGGGGGGTCTGCGCTCTCCCATCAAGCCCAAGGTGGCGCCGCTGCTGCCTCCATGCCCCTCCCTAGGTGCCCAGCATTCCCCAAAGGCTGGGGGGGCAGCCTCCTTCCTGCTCAGCACAGTGTCCCTGAGGGCAGTAAGGGGAGATAGGAATGGTGATGAGGACAGGACCTTTGAAACACTGGAGACAGATATTCTTAAGGCAACTGTCCCCAAAGTGAGGACTGGGCTGAGCCCTTACTTGCCACCACCCAGAAATGACCCAGGCCTCTCAGCATTACTCAGGCCTCTCAGCATTACTCAGGCAACCCCAGGACTGTGACTCCTGGGACAGGGCAGGCTGGCTGGGGAGGGGATGGGAAGAAGGGGGAGGGACCAGTGAGGGCAGATCCCAAGATTCAAACCCTTCCATGTGAAAAGACAAAGTGAGGGGCTCTGCCACGTGCTGACAGCCTATGTGGCTGTGGATGAGGTGACACAGGGGCTTCCTGTGACATGGGCATGCAGGCGGGCTTGGGGCAATCAGAAGGATGCCCCTCAATGCCCAGCAGGCAGGCTTTTCTTTTTGTTTGAGATAGGGTCTTGCTCTGTTGCCCAGGCTGGAGTGCAGTGGCATTCTCATAGCTCACTGCAGCCTCAACTGCCTGGGCTCAAGTGATCCTCCCACCTCAGTCTCCCAAGTAGCTGGGACCACATGTGCATGCCACCATGCCTGGTTAATTTTTGTATTTTTTGTAGAGACAAGGTTTTGCCATATTGCCCAGGCTTTTCTCAAACTCCTGAGCTCAAGCAATCCGCCCACCTCGGCCTCCCAAAGCACTGGGATTATAGATGTGAGCCACCACACCCAGCCCCAGGTGGCATGTCTTTCTGATAGGCACTGCTCCAAAGTGAATCGCACTGTGCTAAGCCCCCACAAGGGAGTGCCTTTGCAGCTTACAGCTGCACACGCATCATCTCAGGAGGTCCTTGCAACAGTCCCCCTTCATGGGTAAAGAAACTGAGGCCTCAACATAGCAAGCTAATGCCAGACTAAAACCTCTGGCCTCCAAACCCCATGCCCTTTCCTTTTGTAAGCTACACAGACTGTCAGGGCAAATGTCCACTGAATAAAAGAATGAGATGATGAATGGATGGAAATTAACCAAAAAGGTCATCGACACATTTTCAACAGATCCATCAACATGCACTCAGAGAAGCTGAGACAGGTCTAACCTTTAAAGGCCGATGTCAAGGACAGGGAGCAGCAGGATGGTACTCCGTCTGACCCAGTGGGGTCACTCCCCTGAGCCTATGTGTGTTTGGAGTGGACAAGAATGGGAAAGAGATTAGAAAAACAGCAGCATCATGTGAATTACAGATGCACAGGAAAGCCTCACAGCCTGTTTAGACAAATTCACTCATGTTACAGATGAGGAAACTGAGGCTCAGAAAGAGGAAGGGACTTGCCCAAGGCCACACAGCAAATGAATAGCAAAGTTGAGACCAAAAAAATGGACATTGTGACTGTGAGTCAAGTGAGAAACAGAGAGACTGATGGAGGAGAGAGAGAGAGAGAGAGAGTGTGTGTGTGTGTGTGTTTATGTGCATGCTGCGTGCACTCACTCGGGGGGCCAGGGTCCTGAATTCAGAAATACTACCACCAAGAAGGCATTATGCCTACCCTACCCAGGCAGTGGGGCTGGCGCCAGGGCCCAGGGTGCAGAGGGGATGGTAAGCCTCCAACCCCACCTTCTCCAGGCAGGGGCTGGTGGTCTGGCACAGGCCAAGCGTACCTGGCCATCCACAATGCCTGCCTCCACCAGGGTGATCACTGGCCGGGTAGCAGCTCTCAGCCCTCTTGGCTGCCTAGCTTCCAGAGGCAAGACTCTTGCTGCATTCCCAGAAGCTTCTTCAACTCCGACTCCAGGAAACCTGAGAGTCAGAGAGATGGCAGGGGACAGGGAGATGGCAGAGGACAGGCAGAAGTAGAGTGGAGCAGCCTGCTGGGAACCCAAGGACGCGGAAGTGCAACCGCCCCCTGAGCCTCATCCCAGCTCTGTGTGATTCCAGCTCACCCTCAGTCACAACCCTTTCTTATTCCAGGAGTGCAGTCAGCCAGGCACCACCGCTCCTTCGCCCTGCCTTCCCCAGGAAGCTCACTTTGAGGGCCTCCTCCGGCAGCGGCAGCATGAGAGCCTGCGTCTTCACCCGCTGGGGACAGCATGTGAGGAGCGGGTATCTGCCCCCACCACCAACTGACTCAAGAGCCTGGATCTGGAACCCAAACTGCCTGCAGTCAAGTTCCAGCTCTGCCCATCACTAGCTGTGTGACATAGGACAAGTTCTCACTGTGAACTGGAGGTGGCAATAGGACCTACCTCAGAGTCGTAATGCAGTATTTTATGAAAAGTGCTTAAAGAGGGTCTGCCCCATTAATGGCTATGTAAATGTGAACCACGATTTTCATCATATTATGTATGCTATCACCACTAACCCAACTGCTGTCCACGTCTGGGCTGCCTGGGGCCCTACTGGGAGAGAGGACCCTCTGGGGCTCTGTCACAGCAGTGCATGATGGGAAAACCAGGGATGGAGGCAGCCACTGAAGGCATTAGAAACCTCTGGGCTGGGGGAAAGGGTGCTGCTTGAGTAGTACCACCCCCTCAAACCCTGAGGAAGACCCTAGCTACACCTAGTGTGGCCTCGAGCCCAGCCACACGCTGCTCCCCGGGCTCAGGTGGTCATCTTAGGTCCTCTGGTACCATCTGGTGGTACCTGCTGGTATTGCACCCCTGAGCCACCGGCCAAAGTGAGGCTTCCTGGGCCTGGGGCGACGTGGGAGGGGAGGGGCGAAGCCCTTATGCACTGTGTCTGTGGATCTGAAAGTCTTGTGCAGTGGTGACTGGAGGGCAACAATGCCTGGGACACAGAGCTTGAATGAGCTATCCTCTTCCTTCATTTTCTCTTCCTCGCTTTTCTCCTCACTTGGCAAACCTTTTTGGAGAGGAGTCCAGCCGGTCTCTGAGCAGGTGAGGGAGCCCAGGACCCCAGGCCTGCAGCCCTACCCCACCCCTAGGCAAGACAGGAAGCAGGAGGGAACATGTCCCAAAAGGTTAAGAAAGGAGCACTTCCAGTCCCAGGCCACATAGTCTGGGGCCCAGCCTGATGTGGGAAAGGCCCCAACCCATGCCTCATGCCCCCATCACCCACAGACCTTGGCCATGGCCGAGTTTTGAAGCTCCTTGTACCAGCTGTGGAAGTGGTTCCAGGGAGTAGCCTCCACCTTGGAAGAGGCCAACACGAGGTCTCCTGTGAATGGGGTGGTGGTCCTGACAGGCCGGCCGCAAGTGGGATGCTCCAGGCCTCAGAGGGCAGGCACACGGTCGGGGGGCCGAGTTGTGGGTGGGGTTGCCATGTTTTCTTTAGCAAATGCCTACTGTGTGCCACACACCGTTCTGGGTGTTTTACAGAGTATCTCAGTTCATCCTTGCACTTCCTTCAAGGATAGGTACTATTATATTCCCACTTTAAAGACGAGGAAACAGACGCAGAGAGGTGGAATAAGCTGGCGCCCATCACACAGCTCAGCATGTTAGAACTGGCATTTGAACCCAGGCGGTCTGACTCCAGCAGTCCCTCAAAATGTGTCCCGTGTCCTGCCAGGCCCGCACCCCTGAGATGTTCTACAAGAAGAGGGTCCATATCCGGCGCTTCCCCTATGCCTGTGGCCACCACACTTACCTTCAAGCAGATACTCCTTCTCCCTGGTGGAGGCCTCAGGGCTGACCTCACAGGACCCCGTGACTCTCTGGAGGTATTATTCCTTCAACTTCAGGATCTGGATAAAGTGGCTCCTAATCCCAAAGCACAGTCAGGTGAGGGAGGCAGGTGGGGCTCAGCGGTGTGGCAGAGATCCCCTAAACCTCCCCCAAGGCTCACCCACAGGTCGCCGGCCCTCTCCAGCCTTCCTCTCCAATCAACCCCCTGCTCTGCCATCTGGGGTTCTCCTCATACAGGGGGATTATCACTCTCGAAAGTAGGGTGATGAGGGGGTGGGGAACAGAGAGAGAGGTGGGTCCCTGTCCTCACAGGGGATGGCTGCCAGGCCTGCAGAAGGAGCTGGGAGCAACAGGACCCCCCGCACTCCGGGCCCTGGTACATTCCCTTTCTACTCCCTAGCCCGTCCCCTTTTATGTCTGGTATCCCCCATCCACAACCCCTCACTTGTGGGAGGACCCCATCTCTGCCTCCTCCCCAACCCAAACCCCCATCTCCAGCCCCCTCCCAACCGGATGCTTCTGTCCGTTGGCTACATCCATATCTCCCTGTCCTTCCCCACCAGGTGCCCTGTCCCAGGCCCTTACCCATCCAGGGCCTCCCTCCCCAGACCCTCCCCAGAATGGGTCCCCCATCTTAAGTCCATGCCCTTCCCCCATCTCATGTCCAGGCCTCTTCCCAGTACCTCTGTCCCAGGCCTTGCCCACCTGGGTGTCCCCCCAGTTCCAGCCCCTCACCTGTCTGAGGCCCCTGTTTTCACGGTGGTGTCCCCTGCTGGCTCCTTCCTCTCCTCAGGCAGGTTGCCCGACATCTCCTGGCTTGCTATGGGCGGGACTGACTTCACCTCTCCACCCCAGGCCTTCTTGCTCTTGCGGGTGTAGGTCCCCATACCCCCCATGCCCAGCTTTGAGGATGCTGCCGTGACAGCTGTGAGAAGCCCCTGGGTACGGCCACAGAGAAGGCGTGGGGCGGCAAGGCAGATGGTCCCAGCCCCCTCCCCGCCTTACATCCCGCTCGGCTCATCATCAGGGAAATGGCACCCTGGTCTGGCAAGGGGTGTGCCTGGGCTCCCGCCAGGGCTGTGTCAGAGCTCCTTGGACTGTCCTTGCTCCCAACAAGGGAACGGAAAAAGTGGAACATGGAGGAGCACCCCGAAATTCGTGATTGGGGCTTCGGAGCTGGGGCCTCAATCCTGATAAGGTCCCTAACTCAGATCCTGTAGCAGCCACCCTAGGACCAACTGCTTAAGAACAGGAGGAGTTTTCAGATTAAAACCTCCAGTTGAAACTTCCTGGAATTCTGGAAGGCAAAGATGGGGGAGGACGGGGGGTTGGGGTAGATTAGTTGGAGGTAGAGGGGGCAGGAGTTTGATGAAACAGGGAAGGAGGTGTAGGGGGGAGGCACGGGGTTTGGGGGGCAGGAGGTGGAGACTTGGGAGAAGAAGATGTGAGAGCCCCAGGAAGCTTGGCAGGGAGCGAACAGGGAGAAGCGGGGAGGGAACTGAACCCTGAGGGCAGGGGGCTGTCAAGGACTGCACATACCTCTGTCCTTCTTGGGTTTGTTCTGTCCTCAAGAACACTCCCAGCAGCCAGACAGTATCTGTCTTCCC
>NW_012115599.1:13970071-13990414 GCF_000951035.1 Colobus angolensis palliatus
TTTCTCCATGTTGGTCAGGCTGGTCTTGAACTCCTGTCCTCAGGTGATCTGCCTGCCTAGGGCTCCCAAAGTGCTGGGATTACAGGCGTGAGCCACTGTGCCCGACCTTTTTTTTTTTTTTTTTTTTAGACAGAACTCTCCCTCTGTTGCCCTGGTACGATCACAGCTCGCTGCAGCATCAACCTCCTGGGCTCAAGCAATCCTCCCACCTCAGCCTCCCCAGTAGTTGAGACCACAGGCATACACCACCATGCTTTGCTAATTTTTTTTTTTTTCCATATAAGCAGGGTATTGCTGTTGCCCAGGTTGGCCTGGAACTCCTGCACCTGGCCTCAAGCGATCCTCTTGCCTTGGCCTCCCAAATGGCTGGGATGGGATTATAGGCAGCCTGGAGGGGTGATGGGATTATAGGCGTGACACACCGCAGCTGGCTGCCTTTTTTGTTGTTGTTGTTGAGACAGGGTCTTGCTCTGTCGCCCAGGCTGGAATGTAGTGGTGCAAACATGGCTCACTGCAGCCTCAACTTCCTGAGCTCAGGTGATCCTCCTGCCTCAGTCTCCTAGGTAGCTGAGACCACCACACGCACAGGTGTGCACCACCATACCCAGCTAGTTTTTAATTTTTTTTTCTGTAGAGACATGGTCTCACTTTGTTGCCCAGGCTGGTCTTGAACTCCTGGGGTCAAGTAATCCTCCCACCTCGGCCTTCCAAAGCGTTGGGATTACAGGCGTGAGCCACCATGCCCGGCCTCTATGGAGTTTTAATCTCCGTTTACTTGACTATCACCTTCAGGATTTCAAATCTCCAGAGACCACCAAGGTGCATGGTGCACAGATCTGAATTGCAGGTTGAATCTCAATTTAGTATTAGTATTTCCCAACGCAACTACAGAACTGATTATTACTTTTTTTTTTTTTTTTTGAGATGGAGTCTTGCACCGTCCCCCGGGCTAGAGTGCAATGGTGCGATCCTGGCTCACTGCAACCTCCGCCTCCCGGGTTCAAGCGATTCTCCTGCCTCAGCCTTCTAAGTAGCTGGGATTACCGGCGCCCACCCACCACACCCAGCTGATTTTGTTAGCCAGAATGGTCTCGATCTCTTGACAGCTGAGGCTGATCCGCCCGCCTCAGCCTCCCAAAGTGCTGGGATTACAGGCATGAGCCACCACGCCCGGCCCAGAACTGATTATTAACCCAGCTCAGTGACCTTTAGAGAGCACCTTAAACCAGCTGAGCCTCTGTTTGTTCATCTGAACGGGTATTGTCAACAGCACTCACTTACAACAGTTGTTGAGAAGATCCACCCAGACAATAGTTGCTAAAGTGCCAGGCATGCAGCAGTGCTTAAGAAACTTCTCACCCTGGGTTTTTTATTGGTATTCATTGATGTAGAGATGGGGGAGAAGATCAAAGACAAGGATTGAGAATCAGGGATGGGAAAAGCAGTGGGCCACTGACAGCCGCTCTGCCTGGCTGGGAGGTGGGGTGGGGAAAGTGGGCGGGAGCTGCTCCTGGGCCTGGCCCACCCAGATCACCCCTCCGGGCTGCAGGCCTGTGCGTCTGCATCCGGTGGCCACAGAGCAACTTCCTCTAGAGGGAGCTGATTGGAGCCGGTTGCCGCTGGCACCTCTATGATCACTGGAGTTTCGCGGGTCCCTCAGGCCGCACAGGGACTAGCAAAGGCTACATCCAGATGCCAGGAATGCACTGACGCCTGTTCCTGGAAGCCAGGCTCCCACTCAGCCCCTGGGAGCAGCAGCCGCCAGCCCCTCGGGACCTCCATCTCTGCCCTGCTGAGCTACCCGGGTTGGGCCAGGATCCCGACAGGTAAGCTGGAAGGGTCCTGCCCGTCCTCCCAGATCTCAGCAGCCCCAGCCCCAGGGTGGGGCAGGGAGCCCGCTGGGAGCCGGGTGGGGAAGGGGAAGCTCAAGGCTTGCCTGGGCAGGTCCGCCGCCCCGGCTGGGGACCTGATCGTGCCAAGCCTACTTCTGGCTGCCCCTCCAGCTTCCCCTCTTGCCGCAGCCCTGGATGCCGGAGAACTGTGAGAACTGGGTCCTTTAACAGTCTGGGAGATGGGAGTGGAGGTCAGAGCCAAGGTCAAGGGCAGAGAGAGAACTTTCTCAGCGCTTCCTGCTGCCCAACATCCCTAGACTGGGTCCAGGGCCTGGTCAGGCATGTATCCCTGGGGAACATTCACTGGGGCCCAGCAAGCCCAGGAAGTCGGGGGTGGCTCCCCTCACCGGGAATTTAGGCCACTTGGATTGGGGGGCAGAGCTAGGCCTGAGTCAGCATAGGTTGCCGGCCTTGGGGGGTGTCCTGAGGCTCTACCTGCTCCCCTCAGGAGCCTGGGTTGTTGGTAGAGGGAGTTGGGGGTGCCGTCAGCATCCTCTGGCCCTACTGTCCTGAGGGTGCCGGGTTCTGGAGACTGGGGAAGAAGGAAGGCCATCTTATTTAATGAGCTACGGGGGGGTGGGGGTTTTACTTTTTGTTTTTTGAGACAGGGTCGAGTGCAGTGGCGCGATTTCGGCTCACTGCAACCGCCGCCTCCCAGGTTCAAGCGATTCTCCTGCCTCAGCCTCCCGAGTAGTTGGGACTACAGGCGTGCACCACCACGCCCAGCTAATTTTTGTATTTTTAGTAGAGACAGGGTTTCAGTATGTTGGCCAGGCTGGTCTTGAACTCCTGACCTCGTGGGCCACTGTGCCCAGCTGCAAAGTTGTGTTTTAACAAGGCCTCGCCCCTAGAGATGGAGGCGAGGAGGGTCTGCCTTCGCCCTGTCCGTGTCCGGCAGAGCAAGGAGAAGTGGGGAGCTGGGTGAGGGCACAGGTGGTCCAGCCTCCTCCACCCCTTCTCAAGAGCTCTTGGGACACTTTCGAAAACACTCCCAGGCCTAGCAGAAGGAGGGTGGGCGAAGGTCCCAGGCCCTGGGCGGTGTGGGTGGGGCTGCACAGCCCCTCCCTCTGAGATAGGAGGACGGCGCTTTCCTTCTGAGGGCTGGAGGGTGCCTGGGGAAATGGGGCTCTGGGAGGGGTGCAAACTGAAAGTGAAACAGCTGACATCCAGGAAACTCGCCCTGATGAGGGGTCAAAGCACGTTGGTGCTGCGGTCAGGACCAGGCAAAGAGGAAAGTTGGCTGGGGACAGAAGACCAGGTGTGTGGTGGGAATATGAGGCAGGTTGTGGGGCTTCGAAGAAGGCCCTGATCCTGAGGGCTCCCTCCGGCCACTGCAAGGCAGGGGTGAGGAAGGCACAGGCAGGAGGTAAACAGGGAAAGTTGCCCTGAGAAGGGACACCCTCTGAGGTCCACAAACAAGGAGAAATCTTAAATGCTTGTTGAGTACATGGACTCATGGAGATTCAGACAAACAACCCGACTTTCCGTGACTAACGATGTGACCTCGGGCACTCAACTCTTTATGCCTCACTTTTCCAGCCTGCAAAGTGGGTATGATGGTGCTCACCCTGCTGGGTTCATGTGAGTTTTCAATGTTCAACACCCAGAGTGCTCCTAAGTGGGAGAGTATATCTTAGGCTCTCAGGAAATGTTTGCGGCTAACAGCCCAGAGTTAAAAAACAGGTGTGTTGTGACCAGCCAGAGGGAAGTAGGGCCTCTGAGGGCAGCCTTCATGGGCCATTGGCTGGGCAGGAGCTCGCTTACAATAAGCATGTGCTGGGTGGGCTGCAGGAAGCCCCAGGAACAGCTAAAAACCCCCAGGCTCTTGCCCAAGGAGTGGCATGAACTTGAGAGCCAGCGGGCACTGCTGCAGCCACACTCTCCTCGCGGGTGCAGATACCTCAGTCTGCCCTTGGCTGCCTCACCTTCTTCCCCTGTCTCCCTCCAAGGGTCACAGTGAAGTGCTCAGAAGTTGTTTCCTCCCAGCAGACTTCACTGGGACCCACGCCGGAGTGAGAATAAAAAGTCCCAGAGGAAGCCAGACACAGTGGCTCACACCTGTAATCCCAGCACTTTGGAAAGCCGAGGCAGACTCACGGGTCAGGAGTTTGAGACCAGCCTGGCCAAAGTCCCAGAGGACTGAGGGCCTTTCTGGGAATGGGGGATCCTCTCTCCTATGTGGACATGGCAACCTGTCTGGGGTCCCCAGTCACAGGTCCATGCTCACCCCCATCTCTGCTTTTTCTCACCCATCCCCGCAGGCTGACCCCGTCCTCCACTGAGACCTGAAAAATGGCTTCGGGACAAGGCCCAGGTCCTCCCAGGCAGGAATGCGGAGAGCCTGCCCTGCCCTCTGCTTCTGGTAAGGGTCTTCCTGCCCCTCACCTATCCCATAACCATGAGTGCTGTCATGAGGATGGAAGGAGCAGGACTCAGAGGCAGGCTCCTTCACCTTGGTTCACCCACTGTGGGTGGGAACCCACGGGCTCAGAGGCTGGAGCTGCTGTCAAGGTTAAGCCCGGGAGGGGGAGGAGTCTGGACTGGGGAGGGCCTGGAGGTTGGGAGAGGCCAGGAAGTGAGTGTAAGGTGGGCACAGTGCCACCGGAGCAGAGGGCGGGGTCAGGGGTGAGGGAGGCAGGAAGTAGAGTGAGGTCTGGCTGCCCTATCCCTCCAGCTGGAGAAATAAGGAAGTAAGCTGGCCAATCACCCAGTCAGGTCTGCTCAACAGGGAACGCAATTATTGTGACTTGGGGAGGAAGTAAGATGGCTGCCCTCCTTCCTTCTTCCCAGGGGACAGCCAGGGAAGCCCCAGCTCACACCCCACGGCGGGCTGTTCCCTGGACTTGGGAATCAGGTCCCGGGTCTGTCACTGTCTCCCTGTGTCACTCTTCTGGGTTGAGGCTACAATTTCAGATTTTGTTTCCCACATTTCCCTGCACACAAAGGCCTGCAGAGCTGAGATGTACTAACGTAGACTCAAGAGCCCAAATGCCCGGGACTGTCCCAGCTCCCCAGCTTGTTCTGGCTGTATGACCTTGCACATGTTAGACACCCTGTGCCATTTTCCCCCTGCAATCTGGGGATTGCCTGCTCCCAGGGCTACTGTGAGGACCCAATGCAAGTGCTGGAACAACTCTCCACACAGCATAAGTTATAGGGGCGGCTAAGGCGCTGAAGTAGGGATATTTCTTTTTTTTTTTTTGAGACAGAGTTTCGCTCTTATTGCCTAGGCTAGAGTGCAGTGGCGCGATCTTGGCTCGCTGCAACCTCCGCCTCCTGGGTTCCAGTGATTCTCCTGCCTCAGCCTCTTGAGTAGCTGGTATTACAGGCATGTGCCACCACGCCCGGCTAATTTTGTATTTTTAGTAGAGACGGGTTTCTCCATGTTGGTCAGGCTGGTCTTGAACTCCCGACCGACCTCAGGTGATCTGCCCGCCTCGGCCTCCCAAAGTGCTGGGATTATAGGTGTGAGCCACCGTGCCCGTCCGGGATATTTCTTTCCATGGGTGAGGACAGCTATGGCCTTAGGAAGAGCGAACCCCCCTATAAGGCATGGGGCTGCCAGGGTTCGGCCCTCTCTCCCTGACTCCCAGCTTTGATTCTCAGAGGAGCAGGTAGCCCGGGACACAGAGGAGGTTTTCCGCAGCTACGTTTTTTACCGCCATCAGCAGGAACAGGAGGCTGAAGGGGCGGCTGCCCCTGCCGACCCAGAGATGGTCACCTTGCCCCTGCAACCTAGCAGGTAAGTTACAACCGCTGGGCCCACAAGGACATCTTCAGGGAGGCAGTGGCTCGCACAGTCTCCGTGCAGGTCCTGCGAGCTGGGGAGACCTGGGGGGTCTTGTCCTTCTCTCATGGTCGCTCCTGTTTTATGTTGGGCTCCCACCCCCATCCAGGACCTTGTATCCTTTTTAACCCATGCCTGCCCCTTGTCCCGGAGGCCAACACTCATGTCTTAGAACATTGTCGGGGACCTCCAAGAGGGGTGCACAGGGCCATGGACAACTCAGGCAGAACCCCTCTGCCATGAGCCAAGGCCTGGCCCTGACTGCCTGGTGACCCGCTCACCTGCCTGCCTCCTGCTCCTACAGCACCATGGGGCAGGTGGGACGGCAGCTCGCCATCATCGGGGACGACATCAACCGACGCTATGACTCAGAGTTCCAGACCATGCTGCAGCACCTGCAGCCCACGGCAGAGAACGCCTATGAGTACTTCACCAAGATTGCCTCCAGGTACCCCAGCCACCTCCCTGCCGGCTCCAGTCACTCCTGTGTCCTGTCACAACCAGACCATACCCTGCCTGCATGATGCGCTCCTGGCATGGGGAGATGCCTTCTGTCAGTGTCCAGTGTCTGCTGTGAACTCACATGTGGTCTCAGCCCCCTATTTTTCTCTCTTGGGGTCCCAGACTCGTCTTGTGGGCATTAGCTCACAGCTTTTTTGATCTCTGACTCCAAGGACTTGACTGGTTAGATCAGGACTCTAGAGGGGGCCTGAGGCGGGGATGTCGCCCACAGCTCCCCGGCCCAGCTGGGACACAGCTATCCTTCATGGTTCCAATTTGAAACCACATATCACACTGAAGATGGTAAGGGTGCTAACCTCTGCCAGGTCCTAGAAATGGCTCCTAGTTGCTATAATCTGGCATCCAAGTGGTTAAAGACACCAAATATTTGTGTGTAAATCCAAGCTTTGCCCCTTCTGCCTTTGTGAAACTTCCTAGTCCTTAGTCTCCTGGTTTGTAAAATAGGGAAAAGATGCTTAGATCAGTGTCCTCCTTACAAAGTGTTAGCCATTGCTACCACCAGAGTTAGGGAGGTCAGTGTCGGGGTAGACTGAAGCAGGAGGTGAAGGTAGGAGTGATGGATTTTAGAATTAGTGCGCAGAGCTGAAATATCCAGCCCGTGAACTTAGAGGCCAGCCTTCATACCACTGTGAAGACAGGAACTACCCTAATCTTTTCTGTCCTTTTCTCTCTGCTGTCTCTCGGGCTGCCAGGCCAGCAGCAACACCCACAGGTAATCTCCCTGCTGATTCCATCCACTCGCTCTGTCCTCCACCCTCTCTGTGCCCCATTGCACCTGAGTGTACACCCCAGCAGTGGTATCCAGCTCATCTGGCCCTGAGCTTTCTCCTTTCGCAGAGACCCAGGTTGTTCCCAAATACAGGCCAGGCTGGGGCAGCCTCTGTGGCCTTAATTCACACTAAGCTATTTAGTTTTCCAGCTGGGAGAGGGGTGGGAGAGGCCAGGCAGGCTGGAGGGCTTCCTGGGGACTCTCCACCAACAGTATGGGATGCTCTGCCCACAGCCTGTTTGAGAGTGGCATCAACTGGGGCCGTGTGGTGGCTCTTCTGGGCTTCGGCTACCGTCTGGCCCTACACGTCTACCAGCGCGGCCTGACTGGCTTCCTGGGCCAGGTGACCCGCTTCGTGGTGGACTTCATGCTGCATCACTGCATTGCCCGGTGGATTGCACAGAGGGGTGGCTGGGTGAGTATCCAAGGATTGCAATGTCCTCCCTGCTATTGGGGCTGCCCCTCTCCCAGGCCCCGCCCCTTCCCTGGGTGCCTGTATTTTCTGCCAGCCTCTCTGTGACCACCTTGTTTCTCCCGGCAGGTGGCAGCCCTGAACTTGGGCAATGGTCCCATCCTGAACGTGCTGGTGGTTCTGGGTGTGGTTCTGTTGGGCCAGTTTGTGGTACGAAGATTCTTCAAATCATGACTCCCAAGGGTGCCCTTTGGGGTCCCAGCTCAGACTCCTGCCTGGACTTAAGCCAAGTTTTTGCCTTCTCCGCTCCCTTGCAGGGGTCCCCCTTCAAGAGTACAGAAGCTTTAGCAAGTGTGTACTCCAGCTTTGGAGGGCTCCTGTGTGGGGGCCAGTCAGGCTGCAGAGGTGCCTCAATGTTGCATGGTGCTAGTGGGCCCTCTCTGGGCCCAGGGGCTGTGGCCTCCTCCCTCGGCTCTCTGGGACCTCCTCAGCCCTGTCTGCTAGGAGCTGGAGAGACTGATAACTTGGGGAGGCAAGAGACTGGGAGCCACTCCTCCCCAGAAAGTGTTTAATGGTTTTAGCTTTTTATAATACCCTGTGAGAGCCTATTCCCACCATTCTACCTGAGGCCAGGACGTCTGGGGTATGGGGGTTGGTGGGTATACCCTATGTTCCCAGGATTCAGCTATTATGGAAGATCAGAGCCTAAGAGCTGGGACTGGGACTTGAGCCTGGTCCTGGCCCTCCCTAAGCATCGTGTGTCCCAGGAGCAGGACCTACTAGGAGAGGGGGGCCAAGGTCCTGCCCAACTCTCCCCCTGCTCCCATTCCTCCCTCCGGCCATACTGCCTTTGCAGTTGGACTCTCAGGGATTCTGGGCTTGGGGTGTGGGGTGGGGTGGAGTCGCAGACCAGAGCTGTCTGAACTTAGGTGTCAGAAGCCTCCAAGCCTGCCTCCCAAGGTCCTCTCAGTTCTCTCCCTTCCTCTCGCCTTATAGACACTTGTCCCAACCCATTCACTACAGGTGAAGGACCTCACCCCCATCCCTGGGGGCCTTGGGTGAGTGGCCTGCTAAGGCCCCTTCTTGCCCAGACTACAGGGCTTAGGACTTGGTTTGTTATTTCAGGGAAAAGGAGTAGGGAGTTCATCTAGAGGGTTCTAAGCGGGAGGACTATCAACACCACTAGGAATCCCAGAGGTGGGATCCTCCCTCATGGCTCCGGCACAGTGGAATCCAGGGGTGTAGATGGGGGAACTGTGAATACTTGAACTCTGTCCCCCCACCCTCCATGCTCCTCACCTGTTTAGGTCTCTCCTCAGGGTGGGGCTGAGAGTGCCTTCTCTATTGGGCACAGCCTAGGATCTTGTGGGAGAGCGAGGAGAAGTTCTTGATTCAGCCAAATGCAGGGAGGGGAGGCAGATGGAGCCCATAGGCCACCCCCTATCCTCTGAGTGTTTGGAAATAAACTGTGCAATCCCCTCACCCTGACTTAGTAGTTTCTGTATTCTCTGCTACCCCTCTTTCCATCAGGCCAGACTGTGGGAACCTGTGCGTGCCTGGCACGCTTCTGGCTTATTACTGAATAAAACCTCACACTAGGCCCCCAGAATCCCATAGAGGTCTGAGTATGGTTCTGCAGCCCCCAGCCCGATGGAAGGCCTCGGCCTCTCCCCATGCACTTCCCTCATCTCTTGGGGTTTTATGCAGTTTCCCACCCTTTAGGGAATCTGGAAGATCCTTTAGCTACGGAGCTGGTGGAGCAGCTGCACATATCTGCACAGGCCACCTCAGACCTGGGCTGAATTCTTCTCCCAGCCTGGGGCTACCACCCACGCTGGTCCAAAAGGCCCTTCTCCCCCACATTTAGCTCTGCTTGGGACACAATGTCCCAGCTCCCCCTTCATGATGTCTCCACAGTCGGCACACACGCAGGGCTTTCATTCTAGTTTTATGCTGCTTGGGAGTCCCTATGGGGACGCAGCCAGGGGTGATAAAAATAACAAGCATGGGGGCGTTGAAATGTTCCAAAATCTACAGTTTCTCCAGTCCTGGGCACCCTGGTCTGTGTTTCTGATGCCCTTCCAGAACGGTCACATGCAAGTCCAAGAGAACTCGTGAGCTTCACTTTCACCCTTCTGGGGAGGGCTTGCCAAGCCCCTTTTCCCTCCACAAGGATCGAGTCTAGTACAGACGCGATCTTGGAAAAGGGAAAAGGCGGTGCTGCAGGCAGTGGTGGTTGGAAGGTGGTTGCTACCAGGCACCCCGCAGTGTACAGGAAAAGCTCACAGACAACATTTATAGAACACGTACTGTGTGCCAAGCTTTATGCTGAGAGTTCATCATCTGCCCAAATAATAGGTATGGAGACGGTAGTAGGGGTGCTCAAACTACTATTTACAGAAAAGGAAACGGGTGCTTTCTCAGTCACCCAAGGAGTGAAGACTTGCCACCAGGATACTGGCTCGAGTTTTACGTGGAGGCAGGAGGACAACGTGGGGCTTGCGAGCACAGGTTTAGGGGGCCCACAGTGCAGGGTCGCCTCCGCCCCCGACCGATGCCATAGAGTCTAGAGGTTGGCGGTTGCCCGAGTCCAAGATGGCCTCCGCCGCGAGCACGCAAGCGTGCCCTTCTTTGGGCGGGGCCTCCGGGGCCACCCCCTCCAGCCTCTGGACTTTGAACATTTTGTAGCATTGACCGGCGAACAGATCGTTGCATCGCTGGAAGAAAGGCGGGTGGGCTGTGGTTAGCCTACTCGTCTAAGGAGTTGCAACGCTAACCGGAAAGGCATGGGTGGGGCAGCCCAAAAAGTTTTGGCCTGCCCCGCCCCCCAACGCCCTCTATTCCGCTGCCAGGATGTTCTGAAACCAGGGGGTGAGAAGTTAGGTCGGACACGGTCAGCCAGGGGCTGCGAGGATAACGAGAGTGTAGGGGCTGTGCGGGTATTAGGGAAGATAAACCAAAATAACTCATTTCCACTCAAATTGTGCGCTGCTTCTGAGATTCTGGCTTGGTTTCCACCAAATACGTCTGGGTTCGTCACAGTCTGTGATGTCACTGAGCTGGAGCAGCCCCGCCAGGGAAAGGAGCGGTGTGCAGCTGTCACCTGCTTAGTTCTGCAGTTTCAGTATGGATACCCGCCCTTCCTTGCACACAACAGCCTCACATTCTCCCCACCCCCATCCTGCCGCTTTACCTTCACGTATTTGTTTTTACCTCCTCTGAAGAGTATATATTAGAGAGTCACCGAGTGTCCATCCAAACCCTTTCATTTGAAAAAATCCTTCCTTAGCCTAAAATCACTCAGTATATTGAACAAATTATTATGACATAGTCACCTGAATGCATTAAAATAAATTCACATTTATTAATTAAACTTAAACCACCATATCCACTAGTTTTGTTTTTTTTTGTTTTTGTTTTGTTTTTTTCATTTTTGTTTTGTTTTTTTTCACCTGTGACAAAAATGTGCCCCTCCTGCTCCAGTTGTATGCACTTCAGATGGGGAGGTCCCATTTTGTAGGATGCTTGTAAAATGTGGATTTAATTCTTTTTTTTTTTTTTTTTTTGAGACGGAGTCTTGCTCTGTCGCCTAGGCTGGAGTGCAGTGGCGTGATCTTGGCTCACTACAACCTCTGCCTCCCAGGTTCAAGCGATTCTCCTCCCTTAGCTTCCCGAGTAGTTGGGACTGCAGGCACGTGCCACCATGCCAGGCTAATTTTTTTTTTTTTTTGTATTTTTAGTGTTTCACCATTCTGACCAGGCTGGTCTCGAACTCCTGACCTCGTGATCTGCCCACCTTGGCCTCCCAAAGTTCTAGGATTACAGGCGTGATCCACTGTGCCCGGCCCAAATGTGGATTTAATTCTATCTGAGCTGAACAGATAAAGATAATCATGATTTTGTGTGTGTGTGTGTATGTGTGCATGCATGTGTGTGTGTGTGTGTGTGTGTGTGTAGAGAGAGAGAGAGAGAAGGGAGTTATTAAAGGTTGCTGGAGGTGCCCAAAGGTCAGGAACCAGAATCAGCAAAACCCAGCTTCTCCTGGGGTGTGTTGAGCAGTTGCTGGACACGTTAAAAGTGAACACTGGACTCCTAGGATATAAAAGTAAGATGTGAGGAAAGGGGATTCAGTTCACTAGATAATAATACAACAGGCCAGGCACGGTGGCTCATGCCTGTAATCCCAGCACTTTGGGAGGCCAAGGCGGGCAGCTCACGAGGTCAGGAGTTTGAGACCAACCTGGCCAACATGGTGAAACCCCATCTCTACTAAAAATACAAAGATTAGCTGGGCAATGGCGGGCACCTGTATGTAATTCCAGCTGCTCGGGAGGCTGAGGCAGGAGAATCACTTGAACCTGGGAGACGGAGCTTGCAGTGACCTGAGATCGCACCACTGCCCTCCGGCCTGAACAACAGAGTGAGACTCCATCTCAAAAAAAAAAAAAAGTCTGGGCGTGGTAACTTACGCCTGTAATCCCAGCACTTTGGGAGGCCGAGGCAGGCAGATCACCTGAGGTCAGGAGTTTGAGATCAGCCTGACCAACATAGAGAAACCCCCTCTCTACTAAAAATACAAGAAATTAGCCGGGCATGGTGGTGCATGCCTCTAATTCCCTACTCGGGAGGCTGAGGCAGGAGAATCGCTTGAACTTGGGAGGTGGAGGTTGCAGTGAGCTGAGATCGTGCCATTGCACTCCAGCCTGGGCCACAAGAGCAAAACTCTGTCTCAAAAAAAAAGGTAGAAAAAGGTAGAGAGAGAGAACAAAAAGTAATGATCTGGCCTATTGAAGCAGATCCCTGGCATATTGTCTGAGTGATCCAGTGAAGGGGCACCCCACCCCCATTACCAAGATCAGGTGATGGACTAGCAGGCAAAAACTGGACTTTTCTAGGAAAAGCCACTTCCTAGCTGAAGAGACTGAAACCACACAATCTCCCTTTACCTGGAGTATGGAATTTGGCAGTGGATGTGGGCAGGCACCAAATGGATGCATGTGAGAGTGTGAATGTGCATGTGGCTAAGTGTGTATGTGGCATCTGGTGAGTAACATGTGAGTGGGCATCGGTTGTTGGAATCAAAGTATGAATCAATACATCTCTTAGCTCCATTTATCTCAGCTCTTCCTTTGCAATCTTGAAATCATTCCTGGTGTCCAATGTCACAATTTTTTCCAAACAGCTTTGGCTAAGGACACACTGAAGGCTCCACTGAACCTTGAGGTGAACCTACTCTGTGAAGTTTATGGCACAGACTTTTGTGATGGTTGGCTGTGTGGGGCTGGGCTTACCAACCTTCTCATGTTCTAACCTGACCTGCTCTGATCTGACCTCTGACTCCACTGAGGGCAACTTATCCAATTCATTTCCAGTGGAAGGTTAGGCTTCCTCAAGAGTGTGAATATTTTCTTTTTTTTTTTTTTGAGATGGAGTCTCGCTCTGTTGCCCAGGCTGGAGTGCAGTGGCCAGATCTCAGCTCACTGCAAGCTCCGCCTCCTGGGTTCACGCCATTCTCCTGCCTCAGCCTCCCGAGTAGCTGGGACTACAGGCGCCCGCCATCACGCCCGGTTAGTTTTTTGTATTTTTTTAGTAGAGACGGGGTTTCACCGTGTTAGCCAGGATGGTCTCGATCTCCTGACCGCGTGATCTGCCTGTCTCGGCCTCCCAAAGTGCTGGGATTACAGGCTTGAGCCACTGCGCCCAGCGAGTGTGAATATTTTCTTGCTAGAGTCTCAGGTGGGCCATACTGAGGAAAGGTAAGATGAATTTGGCAGGTCTGGTGTCTGAAATCTAGAAGCTGTGAATCAGAGTACAAGAGGCACTTAGATGACGGTTACCATGTCTGCTTGAAAAAAACAAAACAAAATAAAACAGAAAAACAGATTTGCTGGTACCTAAATAACACTACTACCAGGCTGTGTGTGAGAAGGGCTGTGGGCAGGTTAAAAGCCGAGCGCTAGCCTAGTAAGGGCATGGGGGATCCTCCTGGTTGTGATGCCTAGTGGAACGGGTGAGTGTCTTTATTTCTTTGTTTATGTATTTATGTATTTATTTTTGAGATGGAGTCTCACTCTGTTGCCCAGGCTGGAGTACAGTGGCGCGATCTCAGTTCACTGCAACCTCTGCCTCCTGGGTTCAAGCGATTCTCCTGCCTCAGTCTCCAGCTGGGATTACAGGCTTACGCCACCACGCCTGGCTAAATTTTTGTATTTTTAGTAGAAATGGGGTTTCATCATGTTGGCCAGGCTGGTCTCGAACCCTTGACCTCAAATGATCCGCCCCTCAGCTTCCCACAGTGCTAAGATTATAGGCATGAGCCACTGCACCCGGCCAGGTGAGTGTCTTAATATGACTTTCATTCTGGGTGGCCTGCAGAATGGGCTAACTAGGAATAGCCCTTCCTTCTCCTGGCTAGAGGGGGCACATCCATGCTCAGTTCACCAGGCTGGAGATTCTTCGGAGTATTCAATGCATGCTTCTCCCTCTCCCCAGCCCCCTCCACCAGTGGGAGACACTGCGATGTCCACAGGCCTAGGGTGTTCAAACGCTGTTGTTCTCAGACCGCTCCGGTCATGGGCCTGGCACCCCAAATCTAGATTGCATGGTGCCAAGCAGCCTGGTGTACCTCCATTGACAAAGTTGCTTTTTCATGCCAGCTCTACACAAAGACGGCATGATGGCAGGAAGGCCCCTCCCACTGGAATGCACACTGGAAGAGCACCCGGCTGCTCTGGCTCAGGGCCCTCCCCACCCTCACCCCAAACCCCCGCCCCCTGCAGGGTGGGGAGTGTGATGAGAGGAGGGTCAGGGAACCCACACTGCTTCTCTTGCTGATTTGTTGTTTTCTCTTCCACTAATAAAGCCTATTCCCAGGCTGTGTCACGCTGTGGAATTTGTCTCAAACCCAGGTGCCTGATGGAGAGACTCAGAAGGGTGCTGTCCAGTGGGAAAAGTAACTTGTAGAGGGTAGAGGAGGGAGAGCAGGGAGTACACAGGGTTGGGCAGGAAGGATACAGGTCCGTGCCTCACATGAATTTCTCTTCCTTGCTGCTCACCAGTCTCCAAAGCCGCTGTGCCTCCCTCTGCTCATGGCCACCCTGAGTCAGAGGCCGCTCCTGTAGACGGTCACTCCTCACCTCCCCATCTCTGCCTTCCCATTGCCACTGCCAAGGCTGTGGGGTGTCTTTTCAACTTCTAGATTTTTTGGTCATGGCCCTGCCTTAGGTCCCACCCAGCTCAAATTGTCCCCAGCACACCACCAGCACCACCAAACTGGTTTCACAAAACATCGTCTTGATCCCCACTGAAAATCCATGAGGTGCGTGATATTCATTACGTTCACCTCCTTCTTGCTCATCCCTGGTGGGAGCACAGGTGTGTTGAAGGGTCTGCCCTCAGGCAGGTTACATAGCCATAGAGGAGGAGGCATTAAGCAGTTATCTGAATGGGACGCAGGGAATTTGGTGCCCCAGAAAAAATATGCCAGGTTGGCCTGGTCTGGGGGCACCCAGGGAGGCTTTTCAGAGGAGGGGACACATAAACCTTTCCTTGAACAAACTCAACATATTCAGGCAGGCACTCAAGGCCTTCTCAGTGGCTTTCCATACTTTTTTCTGACTCCTGCCTTTGCTACAGCCAGATGGTCCAGGCACCACTCTGGGCTCTCCCGAGCTCCTTCCACCTCTCCCCTCCTCTCAACCCACAGGACATTTTACAGGATCTGCTTCTCACCTGAAATATCTCCTCCCACTCATCTCCTTTCTGTTCCAATGTGCTTTCCCATTTCTTAACATCCAGTGCTAATTCCCTGTGGGTCAGTCTCTCCCCTTCTCACCACCAATGGTCCTTGGAATCTGACCTACTCATTGGCCAGTTAATGGCCTTGTTGAGTTGGAAAGAGCATTTCATTTATTAAATAAAAATTATAGAAAGCCATCAGCCTAGGCAACACAGTAAGACCCCCCTTCTCTACCGAAAAAAAAAAAAAAAATTAGCCAAACATGGTGGCGCAAGCCTGTAGTCCTAGCTAGGACTAAGGGGGAGGATGGCTTGAGCCCAGGGAGTTCAAGGCTGCAATAAGCCATGATTACGCCACTGCACTCCAGCCTGGGGGACAGAATGAGACAAATGAAGGAAGGGAGGGAAGGAAGGGATGAAGGAAGGAAGTGATGAAGGGAAGAAGGGGGGAAGGAGGGAGGGAGGGAGGGAGGGAAGGAAAGGAAAGGGAAAGGGAAAGGAAGGGAAGGAAAGGAAGAAGGAACACACTAGGCCAAAACAGATAGAACTAAACTCAAGATGGAGTCAGCCATGCTAAACCAAGTTGTTATCTGACCTTCTGAAAAATAAGAGAGAAATAACAGGCAATTTCTCAAAAAGATCAGTTTAAATCTTTAATCACATGATAATGATGTTCTGTCTGTTTTAATCCTTAAACAAAAACAAAGGATTAAAGAAACTGAAGAAACCTGATGTTAACTAACTAGTTGTTTTGCTCCCCTTTCCCCACCTTGCAAGAAAAAAATGACTTTGAAGTCTGGGTGTGGTAGCTCACACCTATAATCCCAGCACTTTGGGAGGCTGAGGTGGGAGGATTGCTTGAGATCAGGAGTTTGAGACCAGACTGGGCAACAAAGCAAGACCCTGTCTCTAAGAAAAAGAAAAAGAAGGCCAGGTACGGTGGCTGACGCCTGTAATCCCAGCACTTTGGGAAGCCAAGGCGGGCAGATCACCTATGGTTAGGGGTTTGAGACCAGCCTGGCCAACATGGAGGAACCCCATCTCTACTAAAAATACAAAATTAGCTGGGTGTGGTGGCGCATGCCTGTAATCCCAGCTACTTGAGAGGCTGAGGCAGGAGAATCGCTTGAACCCGGGAAGAGGAGGTTGCACTGAGCTGAGATCATATCACTGCACTCCAGCCTGAGTGACAGAGTGAGGCTCCATCTCAAAAAAAAAAAATTAGCACAGTGTGGTGGTGGCAGGTGCCTGAGGTCCCAGCTACTCAAGAGGTGGAGGTGGGAGGATTGCTTGAACCCAGGAAGCAGAGGTTGAAGTGAGTCATGATCGCACCACTGCACTCCAGCCTGGGTGACAGAGTAAGACCCTGTTTCCGAAAAAAAAGAAGGAAAAGAAAATATTTAGGCACTTTATTTTTTACTATGTATGCCTGCTACTGCACTATACTCTTTATTTATTTTACCTTATTTAATTTTCACAAGTTTTTGGAGTATGCCCATTTAGCAGATAAAGAAAATGAAGTTTAGCTGTGCAGGGTGGTGGCTCCGAATCCCAGCTACTTGGAGGCTGAGGTGGAAGGTTCACTTGAGTGAGCGTGGGAGGTTGAGGCTGCAGTGAGTTGCAATCCAGCCACTGCACTCCAGCCTGGGCAACGGAGTGAGACCCTGTCTCAAAAAAAAAAAAAAAAGGAAAGAAAAGAAAGAAAAATAAAATAAAATAAAATAATAAAAAAAGACACTGTCTGGAAAAAAAACTTTGTAGTCAGCTGAGGGTTGTTTAGGATAACCTCAGCTGGAACAAGTCAGCTTTCTTCCATGTGTCTTTCACATCCCTTCAGCAGGTCAACCTGGGAATGTTCTGAGTGTGTTCTCACGGTGATCACAGAGAAGCAAGAGAAGAAGCAGAAACACAGGGAGTTTTTCTTTTTCTTTTTTTGAGACAGAGTTTCGCTCTTGTTGCCCAGGCTGGAGTACAGTGGCGCAATCTCAGTTCACTGCAACCTCCACCTTCCGGTTTCAAACGAATCTTTTGCCTTAGCCTCCCGAGTTGCTGGGATTACAGGCATGCGCCACCATGCCTGGCTAATTTTTTTGTATTTTTAGTAGAGATGGGATTTCTCCATGTTGGTCAGGCTGGTCTCCAACTCCCGACCTCAGGTGATCCGCCCGCCTCAGCTTCCCAAAGTGCTGGGATTACAGACATGAACTACTGCGCCCAGCCAGTTTTTCAAACCTCTACTTGTGTCAAGTCAGCTGACATCATAATGACTAAAGCAAGTCACATGGCTAAGCTCAGATTTTTCAAGCGGGCAGGGAAATAGGCTCTGCTTCTATTTTGAAAGAAATTGCAAATTCACTGGGCAAAGGGTGTGTGAAGACAGGGAGGGGTGAAGACTTGGAGCCACCGATGCAATGAATATACCACAGTCTGCCTCTGGCCACAGGTTTTTTTTTTTTTTTTCCGAGACAGAGTCTCACTCTGTTGCCCAGGCTGGAATGCCATGGCAGTATCACAGTTTACTGCAGCCTCGAACTCCTGGGTTCAAGTGATCCTTCCACTTCAGCTGCCTGAGTAGCTAGGACCACAAGTGGGTGCCACCACACCCAGCTAATTTTTTATTTAAATCTTTTGTAGAGACAAAGGTCTCTATAAAATGTTGCCCAGGCTGGTCTCAAACTCCTGGCCTCAAGCGATCCTCCTGCCTCCATCTTGCAAAGTGCTGGGATTACAGGCATGAGCCACCTCACCTGGCCTCTCTAGACACAATTACTTATGTTTTCTCTATATGCAAAATACGCTCATTCCCTGTTGCAGGACCCCCAAAAGACTCATCCAATCCTGACATTAGGCTGAAAGTCCAGGATCTTGTGATCTATATCAGGTCTAGATGTGGTACTTTTTTTGTTGTTTTTGAGATGGAGCCTTGCTTTGTTGCCCAGGCTGGAGTGCAATGGCGTGATCTCGGCTCACTGCAGTCTCTGCCTCCTGGGTTCAAGTGATTCTCCTGCCTCAGCCTCCCAAGTAGCTGAGATTACAGGCGCCCACCACCATGCCCAGCTAATTTTGTATTTTTAGTATTTTCACCATGTTGGTCAGGCTGGTCTCGAACTCCAGACCTCAGGTAATCCACCCCGCCTTGGCCTCCTAAATGCTGGGATTACAGGCGTGAGCCACCTTGCCTGGCCGAGGCCGCCTTTGATGGTGGCTGAGATGCTTTCTCAGCTTGCTTCCTCCTGATGGGAAGTAGGCAGCCCAGAGGTCTTTGTACAGTTTGAACAGTCTCAGTCCCTTTGTGTCTAGATTAGCAGTGCGGTTGTGGGTATAATATCCTTAAAAACTTTGGAGTTTTAATTATATCTGTATGATTAGAGTCTACCTTATGCATCAAGAACCACACCCCAAATTTTCTCCAGATATGTTTCTTTGTTGACTTAGTCTCCACTAACTGGCTATCAACTAATTGTGTGAGGGTGCTGTGGGAGTCACGCCTTTAAAATTCACAGAAGTTCTTTTGTCAATCAGAGGGTCTACTAGGCGTTGTCTTGATTTTCCCAGAGGATTTAACAGTCCTCAGCCATGCCCTAGAACGCATTTCTTACTCTGATCATCTTTGACTGGGCTAAGAGGCTAGAAATGAGAAATAAATTTTCTCTTGAGACGGAGTCTTGCTCTTCACCCAGGCTGAAGTACACTGGCAAGATCTCAGCTCACTGCAGCCTCCACCTCCCAGGTTCAAGTGATTCTCCTGCCTCAGCCTCCCAAGTAGCTGAGATTACAGGCGCCCGCCACCATGCCCAGCTAATTTTGTATTTTTAGTATTTTCACCATGTTGGTCAGGCTGGTCTCGAACTCCAGACCTCAGGTAATCCACCCCGCCTTGGCCTCCTAAATGCTGGGATTACAGGCGTGAGCCACCTTGCCTGGCCGAGGCCGCCTTTGATGGTGGCTGAGATGCTTTCTCAGCTTGCTTCCTCCTGATGGGAAGTAGGCAGCCCAGAGGTCTTTGTACAGTTTGAACAGTCTCAGTCCCTTTGTGTCTAGATTAGCAGTGCGGTTGTGGGTATAATATCCTTAAAAACTTTGGAGTTTTAATTATATCTGTATGATTAGAGTCTACCTTATGCATCAAGAACCACACCCCAAATTTTCTCCAGATATGTTTCTTTGTTGACTTAGTCTCCACTAACTGGCTATCAACTAATTGTGTGAGGGTGCTGTGGGAGTCATGCCTTTAAAATTCACAGAAGTTCTTCTGTCAATCAGAGGGTCTACTAGGCGTTGTCTTGATTTTCCCAGAGGATTTAACAGTCCTCAGCCATGCCCTAGAACGCATTTCTTACTCTGATCATCTTTGACTGGGCTAAGAGGCTAGAAATGAGAAATAAATTTTCTCTTGAGACGGAGTCTTGCTCTTCACCCAGGCTGAAGTACACTGGCAAGATCTCAGCTCACTGTAACCTCCACTTCCCAGGTTCAAGTGATTATCCTACCTCAGCCTTCTGAGTAGCTGGGACTACAGGCACGTGCCACCACACCCAGCTGATTTTTGTATTTTTAATAGAGACAGGGTTTCATCATATTGGCCAGGCTGTTCTCAAACTCCTGACCTCAAATTATCTGCCTGCCTCAGCCTCCCAAAGTGCTGGGATTACAGGTATGAATTACCAGGCCCAGCAGAGAAAAAATTTTACTTTTCCAACCCAGAAAATGCTGCACCCTCCACATTTCCTCTGAATTCAGCTCACAAATTGACTAGTTCATCTCTTTAGCTCATCTCTTACAAAAATTTTTTTTGAGACAGGGTCACCCAGGCTGGAGTACAGTGGCACGATCATGGTTCACTGCAGCCTTGACCTCCCAGGCTCAAGTAATCCTCCCACCTCAGCCTCTGGAGTAGCTGGAACCACAGGAACCTGCCAGCATGCCTGGCTAATTTTTAAAATTTTTTGTAGAGATGACAGCTATCTATGTGGGCCAGGCTAGTCTCGAACTCCTAGCCTCAAAGGATCCTCCTGCCTTGGCCTCCGTAAGTGTTGGGATTACAGGCATGAGCCGTGCATCCAGTTTAGAAAACTTTATCAAGGGCTGGATGTGGTGGCTCATGCCTGTAATCCCAGCATTTTGGGAGGCCCAAGCGGGTGGATCACCTGAGGTCAGGAGTTTGAGACCAGCCTGGCCAACATGGTGGAACTCTGTCTCTACTAAAAAAATACAAAAATTAACT
>NW_012115599.1:13990955-13993043 GCF_000951035.1 Colobus angolensis palliatus
CTTTCTTTCTTTTCTTTCTTTCTTTCTTTCTTTCTTTCTTTCTTTTCTTTCTTTCTGACAGAGTTGTGCTCTTGTTGACCACGCTGAAATGTGCAATGGCATGATCTCGGCTTGCCGCAACCTCCATCCCCTGGGTTCCAGTGATTCTCTACCTCAGCCTCTTGAGTAGCTGGGATTATAGGCATGAGCTGCCACCATGCCTGGCTAATTTTTTGTATTTTAGTAGAGACAGGGTTTCCCCATGTTGCTCAGGGTAGTCTCAAACTCCTGAGCTCAGGCAATTCGCCCACTTCAGCCTCCCAAAGTGCTGGGAATACAGGTGTAAGCCACCGCGCTCAGCCACTGATGTTGTTTTTGAGACCGGGTCTCATTCTGTCACCCAGGCTGGAGTTTCAGTGGCATTATCTTGGCTCACTGCAACCTCTGCCTCTGAGGCTCAAGCGATCCTCCTGTCTCAGCCTCCCCAGTAGCTGGGACCACAGGTCCCAGGCGCCATCACCCCTGGCTAATTTGTGTATATTTTGTAGAGACAGGGTTTCATCATGTTGCCCAGGCTTGAAATTGCCTTTGTAAAAAAAAATTGAGCACAAGATTAGATTATGGTTTGGGAGTCACGCAGCCAGAGGTTACAAGGTTTGTAACTTTCTCAATTGCTCCTATAGATAATGTTTCTATTGTAAATCCTAGGACTAGTGCTTGAGGTGTTTTTCAGACCCTGCATTCTGATGGACCAGCTGACACCGCCCAAACCAGTAACCTTACCAATAAACTGACACAGTAGGTCTCTGACCCCCATAGGGACTGACTCAGCACAAGACGACAGCTTTGACCCCCTATGACTTTATTCCCAATCCAACCAATCAGCATTTCCCATTCCCTAGCCCCCCTGCCCACCAAACTATCCTTACAAATCTCTGGACTCCAAATTCTCAGGGAAGCAGATTTGAGAAACATCTTCCATCCTTCAGCTCGGCTGGTCCTGTGATTATTAAACTTTCTCTACTGCAATTCCTGGTGTTATCAGTGTTTGGCTTTTCTGGGCAGCAGGCAGGAAGAACCCAGGTGGGCAATTACAATGGTCTAAAACAACCATTCATGATTTCTCCTAGCCAATGTCAACTGAGCAGTTCTGCTGACTGTGCTTGCTCATGTGTCTTTTCTTTTTTCCTTTTTTGAGACGGAGTTTTGCTCTTGTTGCCCAGGCTGGAGTGCAATGGCGTGATCTCGGCTTGCTGCAACCTTTGCCTCCTGGGTTCAAGCAATTCTCCTGCCTCAGCCTCCCAAGTAGCTGAGATTACAGCCACCAGATGTGGCTAATTTTGTATTTTTATTAGAGACAGGGTTTCCCCATGTTGGTCAGGCTGCTCTCGAACCTCAGGTGATCCACCCGCCTCGGCCTTCCAAAGTGCTGAGATTATAGGCATGAGCCACCATGCCTGGCCGTGCTCATGCATCTTTAATCAGGTGGTTGAGGACGCCCTGGGACCTGGCTGGTATAGGATGGCCTCCCCTGCACAGCTGGGGTTCCCTCCATGTTTCTCTCTCACATCCCTCCAGCTAGCTGGCCCAGATATGACTCAGGTTCGATTGAGCATGTTTTCATGACAATTGCAGGCAAGCAGGAGAGGAAGTGCAGACAAGTGCAAACATGAAAGCACATATTTAGTCATCTGCTGGCACCAAACCTGCTAGCATTCTTTCTGAGCAGAGTCAGAAAAAAATATTTAATAAAAATAAAAAATAAATAGAAATAATAGGCCAGGCATGGTGGCTCACGCCTGTAATCCCAGCACTTTGGGAAGCTGAGGTGGGCAGGTCACTTGAGGTCAGGAGTTTGAGACCAGCCTGGCCAATATGGTGAAACTCATGTCTCTACCAAATATATATGTATGACAAATATATATGTATGTACACACACACACACACGCACACACACACACACACATTAACCAGGCATGGTGGCACATACCTGTATTCCTAGCTACTCAGGAGGCTGAGGTAGGAGGATTGGTTGAGTCAGGGAGGCAGTACCAGTGCACTCTAGCCTGGATGACAAAATGAGACTCTATTTCTTTTTTTTTTTTTTTT
>NW_012115599.1:13993093-13996363 GCF_000951035.1 Colobus angolensis palliatus
TTTTTGACACAGAGTTTCTCTCGTGTTGCCCAGGCTGGAATGCAGTGGCAGCAATCTTGGTTCACTGCAACATCCGCTTTCTGGTTTCGAGGAATTCTCCTGCCTTAGCCTCCTGAGTAGCTGGGATTACAGAAGACTGCCACCATGCCCAGCTAATTTTTGTATTTTTCGTAGAGACAGGGTTTCACCATGTTGGCCAGGCTGGTCTCGAACTCCTGACCTCGTGATCCACCTGCCTCAGCCTCTCAAAGTGCTGGGATTATAGGCATAAGCCACTGCGCCTGGCTGAGACTCTATTTCAAAGCCAAATAAATAAAAAAATTCTTAAATAAATGATTTAAGTTTTTCTTATACTCCTTAACATATCCTTTAAACAAAAGAGACTGTTGTACACACTATTTCAATTTTTGAAAGCAGGAAACGGGCCTGGAGTGGTGGCCTGTAATCCCAGCACTTTAAGAGGTCAAGGCAGGCAAATCACCTGAGGTCGGGAGTTCGAGACCAGCCTGACCAACATGGAGAAACCCCCATTTCTACTAAAAATACAACATTAGCTGGGCATGGTGGCACATACCTGTAATCCCAGCTACTTGGAGGCTGAGGCAGGAGAATCACTTGAACTTGGGAGACGGAGGTTACGGTGAGCCAAGATTGTGCCATTGCACTCTACCCTGGGCGACAAAAGTGAAACTCCTCCAGTCTAGGCGACAAGAGCGAAACTCCGTCTAAAAAAAAAAAAAGGCAGGAAACAGTAAAGCAAAACCCTACTGTGGTATGGAGGAATCAGAGCAAGGAGATGGTGTCTTTCTGAAGACATTTTTCTTCCTTTTCATGAAACTCTCTCTCAGATATGCCTCCCTTCCCAGCTGGGCACAGTGGCTCATGCCTGTAATCCCACACTTTGGGAGGCCAAGGTGGGTGGATCACTTGAGGTCGGGAGTTTGAGACCAGCCTGGTCAGCATGGTGAAACCCCATCTCTACTAAAAATACACAAATTAGCTGGGTGTGGTGGCGGAGGCATGTAATCCCAGTTACTCTGGAGGCTGAGGCAGGAGAAAGAATCACTTGAATCCGGGAGGTGGAGGTTGCAGTGAGCTGAGACTGTGACACTGCACTACAGCCTAGGCAACAGAGGGAGACTCTGCCTTAAAAACAAAAACAACAGCAACAACAACAACAAAACGCCTCCCTTCTCCCACTTTCTTTTCTTTTCTTTTTCTTTCTTTCTTTTTTTTTGAGATGGAGTCTTGCTCTGTTGCCCAGGCTGGAGTGCAGTGACACTACCTTGGCTCACTGCAACCTCTGCCTCCCAGATTCAAGCAATTCTCCTGCCTCAGCCTCCCGAGTAACTGGGATTACAGGCATGTGCCACTAAACCTGGCTGATTTTTGTATTTTTGGTAGAGATGGGGTTTCACCATGTTGGACCAGGCTGGTCTGAAACATTTGACCTCAGGTGATCCATCTGCCTCGGCCTCCCAAAGTGCTGGGATTACAGGCGTGAGCCACCGCGTCCAGCCCCCTCTCCCACTTTCTAAGAAGAGACTCTGAGATTCTTTTTTTCTTTTTTTAGAAATGTAAATTTCTAAATGTAAACTAGGCTGAGGTCAGTGGGTCACACCTGTAATCCCAGCACTTTGGGAGGCCAAGGTGGGAGGATCCCTTGAGGCTAGGAGTTTGAGACCCGCTTTGGCAACATAGTGAGACCCCATCTTTACAAAAAAAATTTTTTTAATTAGCCAAGCATGATGATGCACTCCTGTAGTACCAGCTACTTGGGAGGCCGAGGTGGGAGGAACCCCTACAGCCCAGGAGTTCAAGATTACACTGAGCTATGATCCTGTCGCTGCACTCCAGCCTAGGCAACAAAAGGAGACCCTGTCTCTAAGGGGGGAAGTAATTTTAAAATTCATTTATGTAATTATCAGACTTCTTTTTAGTTGTAGGGGCAAATCAATAAGATCATTGTAGAATTACGGCAAGAAAAATATGAACTGAAAGTACTTTATTACTTTGGGAAGGAAAATAGAAATGATCAAATAAAAACAAAACCACAAGATTTTTTTCTTTTTTTTAAGCTGGGTCTATAGGCACACAGGCCTGAGCCCAGCATAATGTTACTTTTTTTTTTTTCTTTTGAGGCGGAGTCTCGCTTTGTTGCCCAGGCTGGAGTACAATGGCAAGGTCTCAGCTCACTGCAACCTCTGCCTACCGGGTTCAAGCCATTCTCCTGCCTCAGCCTCCCAAGTAGCTGGGATTACAGGAGCCCGCCACCACGCCTGGCTAATTTTTGTATTAGTAGAGATGGGGTTTCACCATCTTGGCCAGGCTGGTCTTGAACTCGTGACCTTGTGATCCACCTGCCTCGGCCTCCGAAAGTGCTGGGATTACAGGCATGAGTCACCGTGCCTGGCCCATAATGTTACTTTTTTAATGTAAAGGTTAGAAAAGAGGTTTTGGAAGACTGAGATATTCTGTGTGTGTGTGTAGTGTTTGTTTTGTTTTGTTGTTTTGAGACGGAGTCTTGCTCTGTCGCCAGACTGGAGTGCAGTGGCGCAATCTCGGCTCACTGCAACCTCCACCTCCCAGGTTCAAGTGATTCTCCTGCTTCAGCCTCCTGAGTAGCTGGGACTACAGGAACGCACCACCACACCCAGCTAATTTTTGTATTTTTAGTAGAGACAGGGTTTCACCATGTTGGTCAGGATGGTCTCAATTTCTTGACCTCGTCATTCGCCCGCCTGGGACTCCAAAAGTGCTGGGATTACAGGCGTGAGCCACTATCCCCAGCCTGGAATCTTTAAGATAACTTGATTTGCCACATTTGACAATCCGAATTATTAGGTTTATGATAATTATTTACATGCTTAAGAATTTCTTCTTGTTTGACTTGTAAATCTGCCCTATGAGGAATGTGAAGTGCTTGGAAAAAAAATCAAGTGTATTAAATTTGTAAATGTAGTTTAAATATTTAAGAGAATTTAATTAACTAACTTTATAAATGCTATGAGTAACGTTCAAGCAAATTAAATATGTCAAGCCTGTGGGCTAATTGTGTATTAATCAAAGAACAAGTTATTACTCTTATTTTTATCCACAACCTGCAAGATTTCTAATAGAATATCAGGATATGGAAGTTAAATTTAAGAAGATCTGTTTTTTTGTTTTTGTTGTTTGTTTGTTTGTTTGTTTGAGACGGAGTCTCGCTCTGTTGCCCAGGCTGGAGTGCAGTGGTGCAATCTCAGCTCACTGCAAGCTCTGCCTCCCGGG
>NW_012115599.1:14001553-14002285 GCF_000951035.1 Colobus angolensis palliatus
TAAAAGATTTTAATTCCTGGCAAAATCTCAATTAAACAAAGATTAGGATAGTAAGGAAAAACACTAGGGAAATGATTGTGCAAATTTGTCTCTAAAAGGATTTAGGCTGTTTACAATGGCCTAAACCAAAAAGCATGATAAAATACATTTAAAACAAAACAAGAAAGATAAGGCAAGGGGAAAACAAAGATAGCAAAGTGGGAAGGGGCAAATTAGCAGAATGGAAAAAAAATGCACATTCTAACATCATATATCCTTGCCCTACAAGATTAGCTCTAAGCTTTCTTTCTTTCTGTTTTTTGTTTGTTTGTTTTTGTTTTTGAGACAGAGTCTCCCTCTGTTGCCTAGGCTAGAGGAAGTTGCTTGATCTCCACTCACTGCAACTTCCACCCGCTGGGTTCAAGCAACTATCGTGCCTCAACCTCCCCAGTAGCTGGGATTACAGGTGCGTGCCACCACGCCCGGATAATTTTTTGTATTATTATTATTTGTATTTTTAGTAGAGACGGGTTTCACCATGTTGGCCAGGCTGGTCTCAAACTCCTGATCTCAGATGATCCACCTGCCTCGGCCTCCCAAAGTGCTGGGTTTACAGGCGTGAACTGCCGTGCCCTGCCTATATTCAGTATTTAGTAGTCACACGCTCTACAGGTTTGTAGCCTTGGAGCAACAGGCTCTACCATAATAGCCTAGGTGTATAGAAGACTACACTAGCTAGGTTTGTATAAGTGT
>NW_012115599.1:14003562-14005275 GCF_000951035.1 Colobus angolensis palliatus
TGGCCAAAAGAGGGCTTGCCATGCCAATAAGGGGCACGGGGCACAGGCAAATTCTCTCTCTCTTTTTTTTTTGAGATGGAGTCTTGCTCTGTCACTCCAGCCTCCAGACTGGAGTGCAGTGGCACACTCTCAGCTTACTGCAACCTCTGCCTTCTGGGCTCCAGCAATTCTCCTGCCTCAGCCTGCTGAATAGCTGGAATTACAGCATGTATCCTGACACTCAACTAATTTTTGTATCTTTAGTAGAGTCAGGGTTTTGCCATATTGGCCGGGCTCATCTTGAGCACCTGACCTCAAGTGATCTACCTGCCTTGGACTCCTAAGGTGCTGGGATTACAGGCGTGAGCCATCACGCCCGACCTGGCACAGGCAAATTCTAAGCCTTTTGTCTGACACAAAAATAAGGCTGCTTACTAAGATAACAAGCTACGAGGTCTGGTTTGACACATCCTACAACATGTGGGAGGAAGAATGGGGAAGAGCCCACAGCTGGTAAGAAACTGCAGGTAAGTCCTCCAGTCAGAGCCTGTGAGTCACAGGAAAGTCCTTACTCCATAATTCTCAACAGGTGCAGTGGCTCACGCCTTTAATTCCAAGACTTTGGGAGGCCAAGGCGGGAGGACTGCTTGAGCCCTGGAGTTCAAGACCATAGGAAGGACTTACAACATAGGAAGAGGCGTCTCTATAGAGGCTAATAAATTAACAGGGCATGGTGGCACACATCTTTAGTCCCAACTATTCGGGAGGCTGAGGCAGGAGAATCCCTTGAACCCGGGAGGCAGAGGTTGCAGTGAGCCGAGATTGTGACACTGCACTCCAACCTGGGCGACAGAGGGAGGCTCTGTCTAAAAAATAAAAATAAATACTGACTATAATACCGTGGCAGGTATTTGTGTACCTAAACCTGGAAAAGGTACAGTAAAAATACTGCATTATAATCTTATGAGACCACCTTCTGTCATTGACCAAAACGGTAATGGGGTGTGTGACTATGTTGCTTGCCTTTCTCATACCTGGAGTCTCTGTGAGTGGTCTGCACAGCAGGAGCCCAGCCCTGGGACTGACTGTAGGCTTCCAGGGTGGCTGCCCACCACCACTGTCCTTCAGGTCATCCTAGACACACAAGAAGGATGTGCCCAGCAGGACTATATTGTTTTCCAGACCTCAGAGTATAGTCTGACCCCTGAGAGAACTTATTTCTCCAACTTCCTCAAATAGATGAAATGATTTTTTAGCCCTCTTTTGTCACTCTACTCTGGTATTGAAATGATTTAATTAGATTAAAATTGGGGGGACATTAAGGTGGAAGACTGCCACCTGCAGTTTGCCAGCCCCTCATACTTCACAGCTCAAAGAGAAGTCTTCCTATTGTTGCAGAAAGGATGAAAGGATGAAAGGATGGGGTGGGGATTAATTCCACCCTTGATATGAATGTGATAGAAAAGAGATTCTCAGGATATCATCTAAAAATGAAAGCAGGAAACAGATTCAGCTTTAACTACCCATTGTCAGTATTTCTGTGGTCACTAGGAGAAAAACTTTTTTTTTTTTTTTTTTTGAGACAGAGTCTCAGTCACTGTTGTCATCCAGGCTGGAGTACAGCAGTGCAATCTCGGCTCACTGCATCCTCTGCCTCCTGGCCTCCTGGTTTCAAACAATTCTTCTGCCTCAGCCTCCCAAGGAGCTGGGTTACAGGCATGAGCCACCATATCC
>NW_012115599.1:14010140-14011420 GCF_000951035.1 Colobus angolensis palliatus
TTTGAGACAGAGTCTTGCTTTGTCGCCCAGGCTGGAGTGCAGTAGCACGATCTCGGCTCACTGCAACCTCTGCCTCCTGGGTTCAAGCGATTCTCATGCCTCAACCTCCCAAGGGGCTGGGATTACAGGCATGAGCGACACCACACCTGGCTAATTTTTGTATTTTTGGTAAAGATGGGGTTTCGCCATGTTGGCCAGGCTGGTCTTGAACTCCTGGCCTCAAGTGATCTGCCCACCTCAGTCTCCCAAAGTGCTGGGATTACAGGCGTGAGCCATCGCACCTGGCCTGTTTTGCCCTCTTGAAGATGAAGACCTTCCCTGGCTCCTGTGTTTGGGAGACCAGGAGCCCAGGACTCTACACTTTCTTGTTTGCTGAGTTTGGGGCCTGATATAGTACAGTATCGATGTGAACCCCATCATCCAGGCCACTTGGGTCAGTTCTCTCCATGGGTTTGCTAAAGGCAACATAATAACCTTAGCCCCCAGACATGTAAAGAGTTAAGGCTTTATTGCTTATGAAGTTAACTTAAACATTAGACGGTCAAATTCTGTTTAAAAACTATATCCAGGCTGGGCACGGTGGCTCATGCCTGTAATCCCAGCACTGTGGAAGGCTGAGGTGGGCGGACCACTTGAGGTCAGGAGTCCAGCCTGGCCAACATGGTGAAACCCCAGCTCTACTAAAATACAAAAATTAGCCAGACGTGGTGGCGGGCGCCTGTAATCCCAGTTATTCAGGAGGCTGAGGCAGGAGAATCCCTCGAACCCACGGAGGATGCAGTGAGCCAAGACTGCATCACTGCACTGCAGCCTGGGCTACAGAGCGAGACCCTGTCTCAAAAAAAAAAAAAAAAAAAGAGAAAACCAAATCCAGTAGAGTCCATCCTTATTTCCGTTCATTTTCACCTCCATACTCAATGAGGAGAGAGGTTGGTTGCTAATAATGAGCCTCTCTTGGCTTAAATGAAAAACCACACCTTCCAGAAAACAGCATATCTATTTAAACAGCATTTCCAGGACTACAAATCATTAAGAAACCTATCAGCATTGCCGATTTTTTAGAAGTCAGAGGTTACTTTCCCCGGACATAATAGCATCTCTGAAGTCTAGGAGTCTTGAAAGACTCCTTAAAAATAACCACAGCTAGAGTAGTTTTATGACATTGAATTTTTGCTTTCTGCAATTGTAGAAGAGATAATTTTTTCCCCTTGTAATCTTGCTGAGATTTCTCACTAGCATTTACAAAAGCCTGGCTTGGAATTCCATTAATTAGTATCAGA
>NW_012115599.1:14012115-14013741 GCF_000951035.1 Colobus angolensis palliatus
AAACAGGACACAGGAATATTTATAGATTTATTTTTTCTGTACACTCCAGTTTTGGCTTTTATTTAACAGTGACTATACGATACTCTGATACTACCACGTGCTTACAACCCAGAAAGGTGTATTTTTATATTAGTGTCTGTAAAGACGGATTTAAAATGTGTATTTTAAACACAACAGTTGAGCTGACTGCATTTTATATAATATGCTGAGATTTACCTGTCCTACTTCAAACAAATTCTCAATTCCCCCGAACAGGGAAATACAATGGAGTCATGTTTTCTGCCTGTAGAATCTGGAGGATGCGGGTTAGGCAGAACACACGTCAAATATAAGTTGAGTCTCAGCTGGTCCCAGCCGCTCATATGGCCCTGAGGCCTGTGATCACAGCCTCTCCTGTCACTGCCACACTGGGCCAGAGGCCAAGCAGTAACCCCTGGGGTCCCATGAAGAAAGGAGAGCAGAAGCTGGCTGTTGGGACACCCCAGGCCCAGTTCATTCCAAGTGGAGCTGCTCGGATGACAGCTCCCCAAGCTCGGAGCTGGTGTGGTATCACTCCTGTAGCGAGGGACCAGGAGCTGTGTGTCAAAGATGAACTAATTTCTACTCCATTTCCTTCTCAAACGCTTTTCCCTGTCTCTGGGAACCAGTGTCCTTGCCCTGGCTGTAGAGGCTCTCCTGCTTTCTGTTCAGGATTCCAGAGAGGAAAATTCTAAGCTCCTGTGTGTAGTAAGCTCTTGAAATAGGTCTTCTGGATTATTTACTAGCATATGGTGGTTTGAAGATTTCTTTCTGCCACGTAAGTAGATAGTTTTCAGGTGAAGCGCTGGAATTTACACTAGCCTTTGGGAACACTTTCATTTTAGTAGGGTGGCCATATGTCCCAATTTGTCTAGGGACAATGCTGGTTAAGACCCAATGTCCCAGTGTAATTATTTTTATTTTCTCTGTGCCTATGCATACCCATGTGTGATTATTAATACGACTCCCTTTCATTCCTAGAAGTAGCTCCGTTGGAACTGTAAGCTATGTGGTCACTGGAATTCTAGGACAGATTTCATTTGCCCTGATCTCGGTTCCTACTTCCCGAACCCCCGCCCCAGTCATTCTCTCTATAACTTAACCAGTCCCACTAATTTACCTCCAGGGCCCTGCAACTGTGCAGCCCAGGAAGCCCTTTTCACCACAGGTTGGTTGTATAATTGGCTTCTATCATTACTGTGGTCTGTGATGCTATGTGAGGATGAAAACCAAATACTTTAATTACCTCCTGCCTAAAGGAATTATGAAAAGTAGATGAATCCCAGTTGTAAACACCCTGAGGAAAATGTAGCATTGGGTGGCTGTCCTGTGCAACTTCCTGAAGGGTTCTCATCACTTCAACTTGTTTTTTATTTCTGACTAAGTTAAGACAAAAATCAGGGCAGCTTCAGGGCCAACGTGGGTTGTTAGGCCAGCCCAGGGTCTTGAAGTACGTTCAACTGAGGTACAGTCATGTGCTGAATATCAGCATTTCGGTCAATGACAGACCACATATACGATGGTAGTCTCATAAGATTATAGTGGAGTCAAAAAATTCCTGTTGCCTAGTGGTGTCTTGGCTGTGCTAATGTCATGGTATGACGACTT
>NW_012115599.1:14018151-14023761 GCF_000951035.1 Colobus angolensis palliatus
GGGTTTCACTATGTTGGCCAGGCTGGTCTCAAACTCCTGACTTCAAGTGATCCACCTGCCTTAGCCTCCCAAAGTGCTGGAATTACAGGCATAAGCCACCATGCCTGGTTTATTTTTAATTTTTTTTGTAGAGATGGGGGTCTGCCTGTGTTGCCCAGGCTGGTCTTGAATGTCCTGGCCTCAAGTAATATTCCCACCTCGGCCTTCCAAAGCACTGGGATGGCAGGCGTTAACCACTTTGCCCAGCCTGTTCTTTTTTAAGAGATGGGGATCTTGCTATGTTGCCCAGCCTGGAGTGCAGTGGTTCACAGATGCGACCTCACTACTGATTAGCATGGGAGTCTTGACCAGCTCTGTTTCCTGCCTGGGCCAGTTCACCTCTCCTTAGGCAACCTAATGGTCCTCAGCTCCAGGGAGGTCGCTATATAAATGTTGAAGTTAGTGCTGACACCAAATCAAGATAGCTCATTACATCCCAGAAATCCTTTGCTCAAGCAATCCTCCTGCCTCAGCCTCCCTCAGCTTCTGGAGTAGCTGAGACTCCAGGTGCCTGCCATGGTGCTTAATTTCTTTTTTTTTTTTTAGATGGAGTCTCACACTGTCGCCTGGACTGGAGTGCAATGGCTCGATGTCGGCTCACTACAACCTCCGCCTCCCAGGTTCACGCAATTCTCCTACCTCAGCCTCCAGAGTAGCTGGGACTACAGGTGCCCACCACCACACCCGGCTAATTTTTTGTATTTTTAGTAGAGACAGGGTTTCACTGTGTTGGCCAGGCTGGTCTCGATCTCCTGACCTCGTGATCCACCCACCTCGGCCTCCCAAAGTGCTGGGATTACAGGCATGTGCCACCATGCCCGGCCACTTAATTTCTTTATAAATTTAGTGTAGCCTAAGTGTACAGTGTTCATAAAGTCTGTAGTAGTGTATGGTAATGTCCTAGGCCTTCATGTTCACTCACTACTCACTGAATGACTCACCCACGGCAAATTCCAGTCCTGCAAGCTCCATTCATGTTAAGTGCCCTATATAGGTGGACCATTTTTTAATCCTTTATGCCATATTTTTACTGCACCTTTTCTATGTTTAGATACACAAACACCATTGTGTTACAACTGCCTATAGTATTCAGTACATTGCTGCACAGGTTTGTGGTCTAGGAGCAACAGACTAGACAATCTAGCCTAGGTGTGCTGTAGGCTGTACCAGCTAGGTGTGAGTAAGGATACCCTGTGGTGTTTGCACAACAATGTATTTCTCAGAACATGTCCCTGTCATAACGGGGCGATGATAGTGCTTCCAGAGAGGCCTCCCTGTCCAGGAGAAACAGCTCGCTTCATCTCTTTCCCAGCTGCTTCACTCAGTTTACCATTCCCGCCTGGTGCCTAAAAATGTCTGAGTTTGTGAACTCAGCTCCCAATTTCCCATCCTGTCTTCGTTACCTATTGTTCACGATGGAATGGAACGGAAAAGGCTTGAAGGAAATCCTGCCAGCCACTGAGGTTGGCTTTGCAAGGGGGATCACCACAGGTAAGACAGGCCTGGCCCTAAGGCTCAAACCACCCTATTCACAAAGATGTCAGTGATATTAGCTAACCTTTACTAAGTAACTCCTGCTTGCCAGTCACCATTCTAGGCATTTTCCTGCTGGCAACCTTAAGGGCAATGTGCTTTTACTATCCCCATTTTATAGGTAAAGGAAGTGGCTGGCCAGGTGCGGTGGCTCACACCTGTAATCCCAGCACTTTGGGAGGCCGAGCAGACGGCTCACGAGGTCAAGAGATCGAGACCATCCTGGCCAACAGGGTGAAACCCCCTCTCTACTAAAAATACAAAAATTAGCCGGGCCTGGTGGCAGGCGCCTGTAGTCCCAGCTACTTGGGAGGCTGAGGCAGGAGAATCTCTTGAACTCAGGAGGCAAAGGTTGCAGTGAGCCAAGATCATACCACTACACTCCAGCCTGGGCAACAGAGACTCCGTCTCAAATAAACAAAAAAATTGCTCTTTATTTTCTGATTATAGAAGTAATCGTTCATTATAGAAAAGTAGAAAAGTACAGAAAAAACAAGTTATCTCTATTTCCACCCTGAAATATAATCCCATATTTAGTGAGGGTTCTTCCAGGTCGGTCTTTTTTTCTTCCTGAGTATATATATTTCTAAACACAGCTGGGATCATTTGATACATCTGTTTTGCATCCCGATTTTTAAAACGTCTTCTATATTCCCATGGCATGTTCTGCTCTTTCACATGACTATTATCATTTTTAAAATTAGAGGTGTGGTCTTGCTATGTTTCTGCCCAGGCTGGTCTTGAACCCCTGGGTTCAAGTGATCCTGCCATCTCAGCCTCCCGGGTAGCTGTAACTATAGGCGTGCAGCACTCCACCCAGCTTCTTTTACATCGTTTTAAAATGGTTGCAAAGTCTTATATTATATATATGTACTGTGATGAATTTTGTTCTTAACTGATTCCCTATTGTTGGACATTTATGTAACTTCCAAGCTGTTATTATTAACCAGCATGCCAATTTTCGATGAGAAATGTATCTGGCAAGTAAATAAGACTATTCCGCAAGTCGATCACACATCTGAGAAAGGATGTAGAAAATCTAACTATATCACAGAATTCAAAAAGGGGCATTGATTGATCCTAGTAACTGGAGTCAGCAAGCTGTGTCATAGCCTGTTAATATTGTATTTGGACATATGTTCCGATAACATTATCTACACTGCAGCCTTCCAAATTACATCAAAGACAATGCCCTAATTATGTCAAAGTCTCCTCCTCCTCACCGTTAGAGATAGCTGGAGCTGAATGGGTTCTGCTGGTGATTAATCTTATCTCTCCTGCCGCTCTCAGGGTCCCGAGTGCCCTTCCCCATCATCCCCATGGACTGACACCTAAACATCTTACATACTTGTCCTTTGTGTATACACACTACCTTATAATCTTTTCCCCCATAACTTACATCTCATTTCCTTGTATGGAAAGAATCCATATCTTTGTACCATTTCAGTATTCAATTGACAAACTGTAGCAGCTTTATACACTATTAGATGAATGTATAGATTAGTGCGAACCTGTTCAGTATCCTTTCTTCTTGGAGGCGTTTGCAAAATGATTTAATGTATGTCTTCGTATTTTTTTTTAATCCGAATCTCGCTCTGTCACCCAGGCTGGAGTGCAGTGGCATGATCTCGGTTTGCTGCAACCTTTGCCTCCCGGGTTCAAGCGATTCTCCTGCCTCAGCCTCCCGAGTAGCTGGGATTACAGGTGCCCACCACCACGCCCGGCTAATTTTTTTATTTTTAGTAGAGATGGGGTTTCAGCATGTTGGCCAGGCTGGTCTCGAAATCCTGACCTCAGCCTCCCAAAGTGCTGGGATTATAAGCGTAAGCCACTGCGCCCGGCCAAAATGTTCTACTTATGTATGAAGAATGTGGAGAGTAGAATAAGAAGACAAGAAGAAAAGGAAACGTACACAACAGGACGCTACAGTTTTCTTAAATATTAAGTGTGTTGGTTGCAGTGGCTCATGCTGTTATCCCAACACTTTGGGAAGCTGAGGCAGGCAGATCACTTGAGGCCAGAAGTTCAAGGCAAACCCTTGGCAACATAGCAAGACTTCATCTCTACAAAATATTTTACAAACTAGCCAGGCATGGTGGCATGCCTGTAGTCCCAGCTACTCGGGAGGTTGAGGCTGAAGAACGGCTTGAGCCCAGGAGTTGGAGGTTAAGGTGAGCTAGGATTGAGACACTGCACTCCAGCCTGGGCAACAGAATGAGACCTTGTCTCTAAAAAATAAGTAAATAAATCTCATTTCTCTTTTTCACTCAGTACTGTATTTTTATTTTTAATTTTTCTTCTTTCAATTTTATTTTAGAGATAGAAGTCTCACTCTGTTGCCCAAGCTGGTCTTGAACTCCTGGCCCAAGTCATCCTCCTGCCTCAGCCTCCCAACTTGTTGGGATTACAGGCATGAGCCGCCGCACCTGCCCAAGTACTGCATCTTTAAGATCCATCCCACAGAATTAGAGGGTAAGTGGTTTAAAAAAAAGCTTATTGCTCTGTGTTCAAAGCTTATTGCTCTGTGTTCATTCTTCCCGTGTTTCTAACTGCTATAAAGCGTATCACAGCAAACATCCTCCTTCATCCTCCTCCCTTTACCCACCTTCTTTCCAGGACAGGAGACAGGGTGCCAAGATCGTTCCAACTCCCTTTCCCACAGCTACAACTTATTCAAACAAGTTCCCAGCCAGGCAGCTCACGCCTGTCATCCCAGCACTTTGTGAGGTTGAGCTGGGGGATCGTTTGAGTCCAGGAGGTTGAGACCAGCCCAGGCAACATAGTAAGACCTCATCGCTACAAAAAATAAATAAATAACAAAAAAAAAATTAGCTGGGTGTGGTAGTGTACACCTGTAGTCCCAGCCACTTGGGAGGCTAAAGTGGAGGGATCACTTCGGTGCAGGGAGGTTGAAGCTGCAGTGAGCAGTGATTGAGCTACTGCAATCCAGCCTTGGCTTGGTGAGATCCTGTCTCAAAAAAAAAAAAAAAAAACACTCACAAAACCCAACACATTCCCTTAGGCCCTATACCTAGGTGTGGCCTTGCTGGGTCACAGGGCCTGTGGGCCTGTGGGTACTTATTTTACTTTAGTTACTGAGTCAGCTCTCCCTTCCCACTGGAGCACGGAAGGGCCCTGCATTCCCATATTCTCCCCAGTGCACGGCACCATCCTACTTTCTAATTCGCCAGTCTCATAGATATAAAGTGGATCTCATTTTAATTTTGTGTGTCTCTAATTACTAATTATTTTGAGCGTCTATATATGCTGATTAACTTTTTGGTTTTCTTGTCTATAGATTGCCTGTTCATATCCTTTGCTGATTTTCCCATTGGAGTTGTTCTTGTCTGGTTACTTGGCAAGAGCTTCTAGATATTAATCTCTTGTCAGTTTTTTTAATCAAGATATAATTCATATACCAAAAAATTCACCCTTTTAAAAAATGTGTTTTTTTAATTCTTTTAGAGACTGTGTTGCCTAGGCTGGTTTCAAACTTCTGGGCTCAAGCGATCCTCCTGCCTTGGCCTCCAGAATGCTGGATTACAGGTATGAGCCACTGTGCCTGGCCTTCACCCTTTTAAAATATACAATTCAGTGGGTTTTTAAAGTTTATTTACAGAGTTGTGCAACCATCACCATAATCTTAGAACATTTTCATCATCTCCAAAAGAAATCATGTACCCACTAGCAGCCACTCCCTCTCCTCCACTTTTCTTTTCTGAGAGAGTTTTGCGCCTGTTGCCCAGGCTGGAGTGCAATGACAAGATCTTTGCTCACTGCAACCTCTGCCTCCCAGGTTCAAATGATTCGCCTTCCTCAGGAGAGGAACCCTGTAAACCACTAATTTACTGTCTGTCTCTACCATTTTGCCTATTCTAGACATTTTATATAAATGGACTCATACAGTATATGGCCTTTTGGGTCTCGCTGTCTCACCCAGGCTGGAGTGCAGTGGCACGATCATGGCTCACTGTAGCTTCAACCTCCTGGGCTCAAACACTCCCTCACCTCAGCCTCCTTAATAGGTGGGACTACAGG
>NW_012115599.1:14024138-14029068 GCF_000951035.1 Colobus angolensis palliatus
TTTGCCATGTTGGCCAGGCTGGTCTTGAACTCTTGACCTCAGGTGATCCACCTGCCTTGTCCTCCCAAAGTGCTGGGATTACAGGCAAGAGCCACTGCGCTTGGCCTTTTTTTAAAAAAAATTTTGTTATTGTCTGTCAACTCGTACCTAACCAGTCAACTTTTGTATTTTTTATAGAGATGGGGTTTTGCCATGTTGCTCAGAGTGGTCTCAAACTCTTGAGCTCAAGTGATCCACCCACCTTAGCCTCCCAAAGTGTTGGGATTACAGGTGTGAGCCACCACAACCCAAAATGTTATTCTTTATTTTCTCCTACATTTAAGTTTTTTTTTTGTTGTTGTTGTTGTTGTTGTTTGAGACGGAGTCTTGCTCTGTCGCCCAGGCTGGAGTGCAGGGGCACGATCTCAGCTCACTGCAACCTCTGCCTCCCTGGTTCGAGCGATTCTCCTGCCTCAGCCTTCTGAGTAGCTGGGACTACAGTCACGTACCACCTTGCCCGGCTAATTTTTTGTAGTTTTAGCAGTGACAGGGTTTCACCGTGTTAGCCAGAATGGTCTCGATCTCCTGACCTCGGCTTCCCTCGGATGCCCCCGCCTCGGCTTCCCAAAGTGCTGGGATTACAGGGCATGAGCCACTGCACCTGGCCCTTAGGTTTTTAATCCATCTGGTTTCCTCTTGTACATGGTGTTGGGTAGGATCCAGTTTTATGTGTATCTGGATAGTGAGCTAGTCTTCCAGCACTATATCCGAACAGTCCGTCCCTGTCTCAGTGATCTGTGCTGCCACTGTTATTCTGTACTAAGCTCCCACATATGTGTCTCTAGCTTCTCTTTTCTTTTTTTCTTTTTCGAGATGGAGTCTCACTCTGTTGCCCAGGCTGGAGTGCAGTGGCGCAATCTCAGCTCACTACAACCTGCCCCTCCTGGGTTCAAGTGATTCTCCTGCCTCAGCTTCTCAAGTAGCTGGGACTACATGCATGCACTATCACGCCCGGCTGATTTTTTATATTTAGTAGAGACAGGGTTTCACCATGTTGGTCAGGCTGGTCTCCAACTCCTGACCTCAGGTGATCCACCTCTGCTCAGCCTCCCAAAGTGCTGGGATTACAGGGGTGAGCCACCGCACCCAGATAGTGTGAGTAGTTTTGCTATTGTGAATAGTATATTTTGCTAGTAGTGAATAGTATATTTTTTGGGGGGGAGTTATATTTCTAGTTGATTTTTTGCTGATATGGAAAGAAATGCTTTTGGTTGATTTTTTTATCCAGCTACTTTGCTGAATTACCTTATTAGCAATAATAATTTTTCTCTAATTATTTTTTTAATTGTTGTTGATTCTGGTTTATTTTCTCTCTTTATTTTTTTGAGATGTAGTCTCACCCTGTTACGCAGGCTGGTGCAATCTCGGCTCACTGCAGCCTCGGCCTCCCGGGTTGAAGTGATCCTTCTACCTCAGCCTCCTGAGTAGCTGGGATTGCAGGTGCCTACCATCATGCCTGGCTAATTTTTGTATTTTTAGTAGAGATGGGTTTTCACCATGTTGGCTAGGCTGGTCTTGAACTCCTGGCCTCAAGTGATCCACCCACCTTGGCCTCCCAGAGTGCTGGAATCAAAGGCGTGAGCCACTGAACCTAGCCTATTTTCTTTCTTTCTTTCTCTCTCTCTCCTTCCTTCCTTCTTTCTCTCTTTCTTTCTCTCTCTGTTTTCTTTCCTTCCTTCCTTCCTCCCTTCCTTCCTTTCTTTTTCTTTTTTTTGTTGAGATGGAGTTTCACTCTGCTGACCAGGCTAGAGTGCTGTGGCACGATCTTGGCTCACCACAATCTTCACCTCCCAAGCAGCTGGGACTACAGGCAGGCAACACCACACCTGGCTAATTTTTGTATTTTTAGTAGAGATGGGGTTTCACAGTGTTGCCCAGGCTGGTCTCGAACTGCTGATTTCAAGTGATCTGCCCACCTTGGCCTCCGAAAGTGCTGGAATTACAGGCATGAACCACCGCACCTGACCCGATTGTGGTTGATTTTCTATATAGATAATTAGATATCTGCAAATAATGAATTTGCCTCTTTCTTTTTTTTTTTTTTTTTGAGATGGAGTCTTGCTCTGTCACCAGGCTAGAGTCCAGTGGTGCTACCTGGACTTGCTGCAACCTCTGCCTCCCGGGTTCAAGCGATTCTCCTGCCTCAGCCTCCTGTGTAGCTGGGATTACAGATGTGTGCCACCACGCCCAGCTAATTTTTGTATTTCTAGTAGAGACAGGGTTACACAACGTTGGCCAGGATGGTCTTGATCTCTTGACCTCGTAATCTGCCCGCCTTGGCCTCCCAAAGTGCTGGGATTACATGCGTGAGCCACTGTGCCTGGCCTTGTCTTTTGTTTTTGTTTGTTTGTTTGTTTGTTTGAGACAGAGTCTCACTCTGTTGCCCAGGCTGGAGTGCAGTGGCATAATCATGACACTGCAGCCTTGACCTCCTATGCTCAAGTGATTCTCTCATCTCAGCCTTCCAAGTAGCTGTGACTACAGGCACACACCACCATGCCCAGCTAAGTTTTATAATTTTTGTAGAGACGGGGTCTCACCATCTTGCCCAGGCTGATCTTGAACTCCTGGGCTTAAGTGATCCTCCCACTTCTGCCTCCCAAAGTGCTGTGATTACAGGCATGAGCCACCATGCCTCGTCTCAAATTCTTTATATAACAAATCTTTGGAAGCATTTCTGAAAACACAGCAGAACATTGTTTATTGAGAATGTCTGAGATTTGACCTATTCCAGATTATTTCCAGGGTTTAGATATCTTAATTCCCAAAACAGCATGGTGATTAAAAATATATATATATGTTTTGGCATAAAAGGGAATGGTTTGTAATATGGGACATAAGGTATTATAAGAAATAAACAAAATTTTAAAGCATAGTGCCTCCAGCAAGTGTATCAGTGTGTGACTCATTAGGACATCTTAAATAGCTGACATTCTGTATAGATGGAAAACGTGTCCACATTTACCTAAAATTAGAAAAGAATAATACGTTACATAAAACAGGAAATACTTAATGTAAAAACAGAATATATCGTATTTACCAATTCTCATACTAGAAAACATATCGAGCAATCATAAAATGGTATCCGAACTCCCCTTTCCTAGGATTGTTGTTGATCTGAAACACGAGTGTGAAGAAAGGTGAGATTTGGCCCCAGCTGCAGCCTAAGAAGCGTGCAGAGCCACAGTCAGCCACAGTCAGCACAGGGCGGTCTGCTCTTGCTTCGGGCTTTCTCTTTGAGTCTCTACATCTGGAGTGGCCTTCTTCATAGTAAGTGTACACAGTAGAGGCTGTTCTCTTGTGTTAAAGAAGTCTAGCGGCTCAGTTCCAGGCAGCATGGTGGCTCCCTGAGGCTATCAGTGCCCCAGGCTCCTTCTGTTTTTCCCACTGCCATCCTCAGCCTGTGGCTTCTTCAAGGCCACATCACGTGTGGAAGATGGCCCCTTTAGCGCCAGCCATCACATCCACATTCCAGTCAGGAAGAAAGAGGAAGCCAAGTCAGCTCCCCTTAAAGCATCACTCTCAAACTTGAGCTCAACATGTGTAACTCAACAGGGGGTCTTGTTATAATACAGATTCAGATTCAGTAGGTCTGGGCTGGGGCCCAAGATTCTGCATTTCTAACAAAGTAACACATTTGGAGTAACAAGGCTTTAAAGAACTTTCTGGAAGCCCTGCTCGGTGACTTCTGCTCTCATTTCATTGGCTAAAACTGTATCATATAACCAGATTCATTGGTTCCCACAGAAAATTGGAAAACTGCTTGGTGTGGGGACCCACTCCACTTCCCAAATCTGGTGTCAGAAATGATACCATCACAAAGAAGATGAGGAAAAAATAATTAAAAAAAAGAAAAGTGATGTGATTTGGAAGTATTGAGTGTCTTGAGTGAGAGTATAGAAGAAAACAGAAAACTCGGCTGGGCACATTGGCTCACACCTGTAATCCCAGCACTTTGGGAGGCCAAGGCAGGCAGATCACAAGGTTAGGAGTTTGAGACCAGCCTGGCCAACATAGTGAAATGCTATCTCCACTAAGAATACAAAAATTAGTTGGGCATGGTGGCACATGCCTGTAGTCCCAGCTACTTGGGAGGCTGAAGCAGGATTATGGCTTGAACCTGGGAGGCGAAGGTTGTGGTGAGCCAAGATCACGCCACGGCACTCCAGCCTGGGCAACAGAGGGAGACTCCATCTCAAAAAAGAAAACTGAAAACTCTTTTTCCCCTGCAGTGGCCTGTGAGAGGGGCTAGGATAATGTTCTGAAGGGCTAAGAAAGACTCGTCCCCTGGCTTGGCCTTGCATGTATTCTTCATGCAATGCTTGTGGTGGTTTTTAACTCCACATATAAACCTCCAAGATCCTGTAGCTCTACAATTATATCGATATGAAAAGCTTTGGCCAGGCACAGTGGCTCATGCCTGTAATCCCAGCACTTTAGGAGGCCGAGGCGGTGGATCACGAGGTCAGGAGTTCAAGACCAACCTGACCAACATGGTGAAACCCCCGTCTCTACTAAAAATACAAATATTAGCCGGGTGTGGTGACGGACACCTGTAATCCCAGCTACTCAGGAGGCTGAGACAGGAGAAATCACTTGAACCCGGGAGGCAGAGGTTTCAGTGAGCCGAGATTGCAACACTGTACTTCAGCCTGGGTGACAGAGAGAGACTCTGTCTCAAAAAATAATAATAAATAAATAAATAAGTAAATAAATAAGAAAAGCTTTAAAAAAAATCATCAGGAGTCCAGGCGCAGTGGCTCACGCCTGTAATCCCAGCACTTTAGGAGGCCGAGGCGGGCGGATCACAAGATTAGGAGATCGAGACCATCCTGGCCAACATGGTGAAACCCTGTCTCTACTAAAAATACAAAAAAATTAGCCAGGCGTG
>NW_012115599.1:14029118-14031828 GCF_000951035.1 Colobus angolensis palliatus
TCTCGATCTCCTGACCTCGTGATCCGCCCGTCTCGGCCTCCCAAAGTGCTGGGATTACAGGCTTGAGCCACTGCGCCCGACCTGAATATTACAAGGTTTCTAAGAGTTATATGCAAGGAGACCAAGTATATATTTCACAATATCACAAGCCACTGTGTAAAACAGTATGGCAGTTCCTCAAAAAACTAAACATAGAATTACAATATGATCCAGCAATTCCACTTCTGGTTTTGTACCCAGAGAACTGAAAAGAATTCAAAAGAATTGAGGCCTGGCATGGTGGCTCATGCCTGTAATCCCAGCTACTCGGGAGGCTGAGGCAGGAGAATCACTTGAACTCGGAGGCAGAGGTTGCGGTGAGCCGAGATTGTGCCACTGCACTCCAGCCTGGACAAGAGTGAAACTCTGTCTCAAAAAAAAAAAAAAAAATTCTTCAGGATCCTGATCCAGCATTAAAAAGATCCTATTGCGACATTCTTGATCATCAAGGGCATAGATGAAACAAGAATGACAAGAGGTTTATGACTGTGCAGTTTGCTCTTTTATGAATCTGAATTTTTTTCAAGAAAAAAAATTCAAAAATATCCAGAATATATAAAGAATTCCTACAATCCAACAACAACAAAAAGCAACCTGGTTAAAATACTAACTGCACAACAGTTAGGATGGCTTTTTTTTTTTGTCTTTTTCTTTCTTTTCTTTGAGACTGCATCTCTCCCTGTTGCCCAGGCTATAGTGTATGTTACAATCATAGTTCATTGAGCCTCGCACCCCTGGGCTCAAGTGATTCTCCTGGCTCAGCCTCCCAAGTAACTGGGACTACAGGTGCACCACCACACATGGCTAATTATTTTTTTATTTTTTGTAGAGACGGTGTTTCACCATGTTACTCAGGCTGGTCTTGAACTCCTAGGCTCAAGCAATCCTCCCCCCTCGGCCTCCCAAAGTGTTGCGATTACAGGTGTGAGCCACCACTTCCAGCCCAGGATGGTTATTATAAAACAAAGAGAAACCCAGAAAATAACAGATGGTGAGGATGTAGATTGGAACCCTTGTGCATTTCTGGTCATGTGCAGAGGAACCGTAAAATGACACAGCCTCTGAGAATATAGGCACAGAAACCAAACCAAACTGTTTTTGCTATTCTCTCATGATGATCAACACAGAAGATTTCTGTGGCCTCTAGTCACTAAGAAGTGCACGCAGAGTTCTCCCTACTGGTAACCAATCAATCAATTCTATAGCAAACACCAGCTGGATGTCCTCTAAATCAATTCCAACACTTTGTGGAGATAGCAGCAGATCCCACAGGTTGAGGGCTCAGTCCCACAAGACTGCCCCCCGCTTCTGATGCCAGCTGAAAGCTCCAGGTTGTCTAGCCTGTGCTTCCAACCAAGGGCCTATAAATCAGAGTTCCCACGACCCTCTCCTTGCATACTATTAATCTGCTGGAGTAGCTCACAGAACTCAGGGAAACACGTGCTTATGTTTACCAGTTTATTATGTTGACCTAAGGAAAGAAACTGAGGCAAATAGATATAGATAGAGAGTTTATTTGGGCCAAGGCTGAGGACTGCAACCTGGGAAACACTGGGAAGTGGCCCAGAGAACAAAGAAGAAGGTACTTGTTTGTTTTTTGAAACAGAGTCTCGCTCTGTTGCCCAGGCTGGAGTGCAGTGGCATGATCTCGGTTCACTGCAAACCCTGCCTCCCGAGTTCCAGCAATTCTCCTGCCTCAGCCTCCTGAGTACCTGGGATTACAGGTGCCCGCCATCATGCCTGGATAATTTTTGTATTTTTAGTAGAGACAGGGTTTTACTATGTTGGCCAGGCTAGTCTCGAACTCCTGACTTTGTGATCCACCTGCGTCAGCCTCCCAAAGTGTTGGGATTACAGGTGTGAGCCACCACACCCAGCCTGATAATTTTTAAATTAATTTTTTGTTTTGTTTTGAGATAGGGTCTCACTCTGTCATCCAGGCTGGAATGCAGTGGTGTGATGGTTGCTCACTACAGCCTCTACTTTCCAGGCTCAAGTGATTCTCCCACCTCAGCCTCCTGAGTAGCTGGGACCACAGGTGTGCACCACCCCACCTGGCGACTTTTTCTATTTGTTGTAGAGATGGGGTCTCACTATGTTGCCCAGGCTTGTCTCAAACTCCTGGGCTCAAGCGATCCACCCATCTGGGCCTGCCAAAGTGCTGGGATTAAAGGCGTCAGCCACTGTGCCAGGGCTGGGACTGATCATTTAAAGGGGGCTGGCATTCCTCACGTAAGTTTCTTTCTCACTTACAAAGGATATTACAAAGGATACTGATGAACACCAGATGAAGAGATGAATAGGGTAAGGTATGAGGGAAGGAGTGTGGAGCTTCCATGCCCTCTCCAGGTGCCTCATCCCGCCAGGAACCTCCAGGTGTTCAGCATGGAGGCTTCATTACTTAGGCATGATTGGTTAAATCTTTCCCCCTTGGTGATCAACTCAACCTTCAGCCCTCTCCTCTCCCTGGAAGTTTGCAGGTGGTGCTAAAAGTCTCAAACTTCTAACCATGCCTTGGTCTTTCCAGTGACCAGTCCCCATCCTGAAGCTACCTAGGGGCAACCAGCTACCAGCCAACTTACTAGCATACGAAAAGACACTTGTACTTTGAATATTACAAGGTTTCTTTCTTTTTTTTTTTTTTTGAGACGGAGTCTCGCTCTGTCGCCCA
>NW_012115599.1:14039741-14041497 GCF_000951035.1 Colobus angolensis palliatus
TTTTGTATGATTCCACTTATATGAGGTACTTAGAGTAGTCACATTCATAGACACACAAAGTATAAGGGTGATCGCCAGGGGCTAGGGAGAAGGGAAAGAAGAGTATTCAGTTTAGCCTAAAGCTGCCTCCTTACAGTAGTTGGCGTAAAGGTTTCTCTGGCTGGGCGCGGTGGCTCATGCCTGTAATCCCAGCACTTTGGGAGGCTGAGGTGGGTGGATCACCTGAAGTTAGGAATTTGAGACCAGCCTAACCGACATGGAGAAACCCCGTCTCCATTAAAAGTACAAAATTAGCTAGGCGTGGCAGCGCACGCCTGTAATCCCAGCTTCTCCGGAGGCTGAGGCAGGAGAATTGCTTGAACCCGGGAGGTGGAGGTTGCAGTGAGCCGAGATGGTGCCATTGCACTCCAGCCTGGGCAAGAAGAGTGAAATTCTGTCTCAAAAAATAAAAAAAATGAAAAAAAAAAAGATTTCTCTGTACATAGTGAACTGTAACCTAACTGGATGTGTAAACAGCCTGTACCAATCATGGAGTTTTGTACCAATCATGGAGTTTTAGCCAATAAGAAGCAGCCAGCTGTTCAAATGGTTCAAACAAGGCCAATGGCAAGCTGTAGCCAGTCCAGCTGTTTCCATGCCTCACTTTCGCTTTCTGCACGCCACTTTCTTTTTTGTGGTCATACACCCTCGTCCCTTCTGGCCGCTGAGGCCGCACAGAGTCCTCTGAACCTCTGGTGGTTCTGGGGGTTGCGGCAATGCAGGAATCATCCTTTGTTCAGTTAGACTCTGTTAAATTTAATTTGTCTAAGTTTTTCCTTGAACAGGAGTTACTGTTTAATGGGTACAGAGTTTTAGTTTGGGAAGGAAAAAGACATCTGAAGCAAGTGAACGTACTTAATGCCACAAAATGTGCACTTAGTGGCATTTGCGGAGCCTGTTTGCTTCCCTGGGCAGCCCTGACTGTCCCCTTCCCACTGGAGGGATGTCTCCCTAGGCTTGCTGGCTGGCCTCTTGTTCTGTGGCTCTTTTTGCTCATTGGACACTAAACACAAACTCGAAGCCCGCCCTTTTACTCTGGGGAAGGTGGTTGTACTCCTCAGGGATTATTTCTCTGGCAGCTGCAGAAATCATGTATCTCAGGATTAGGTGATTTTTGAGGTGTGTGAGGATGTGGTCGTGTACTTCACTCATGGGGAATGGCACTATCTCACCCCTCCGAGAGGAATCTCCGCAGCATGTGATGATAGAGAATTTCAGGAAGGTGATATGATCTGACTGCGTTAGGAATTCTCTGAGCCTAAATTTATCCATTGCTAACTAAATCATTGCTGCTGCTGTGCACAGTGGCTCACACCTGTAATCCTATCACTTTGGCAGGCTGAGGCAGGTAGATCACTTGAGGTCAGGAGTTCGAGACCAACCTGGCCAACATGGTGAGACCCCCCCCCCATCTCTACTAAAAATACAAAAATTAGCCGTGTGTGGTGGCTCGTGCCTGTAATCCCAGCTACTGGGAGGCTGAGGCAGGAGAATCGCTTGAACCTGGCAGGCAGAGGCTACAGTGAGCCTAGATTGAGCCACTGTACTCCAGCCTGGGCAACAGAGCGAGACTCCGTCTCAAAAAAAAATCATTGATGCTGCCCATTGTTAGTGGTGGTCTCATCTAAAGATTTCAGTTTTGTTGATTTTAGTTTCTAAATCCATGCAAGCTGCATGGTCCCTCCCCATGAAAAGCAGACTATTCCTGCTCCCCACT
>NW_012115599.1:14042727-14044069 GCF_000951035.1 Colobus angolensis palliatus
AGCTAATTTTTTTTTTTTTTTAATTTTTTTGTAGAGATAGGGTTTCACCATGTTAGCCAAGCTGGTCTCGAATTCCTGGGCTCAAGTGATCCGTTCACCTCAGCCTCCCAAGTGCTGAGATTACAGGTGTGAACCACTGCGTCCAGCCTGAGTACTCTGTTCTTCTCAAGTTGATTTTTGTGCAGAATGGGGATCAGGTCATGTTGTGTTTTTGCTTGCCAGGCGGTGAGAACAGAACTGAGAAGGTGGGGTCAACTTTAAAGACGGGCATTTCCGAGGACATGGAGAGTTGAGTGTTGAGTCCATTGGGAGGACTCCAAAGGCCAGGCTCCGGAGATCCAAATTGGAAGAATCTCATGAATCCCAAGAAAACACACGAGATCTTAGAAGGAAAGGATCCTTCAAGTGTGGTGAGTGCAGTAAGGGATCTAGTAGGAAGTCACACCTTGCTGTTTGCTGAGTAAAGGCATGTGAGGAAGCCCTGAGGAACAGCTGCAAGTTCTGCCACAGCTGAGCACTGCTCCAGGCAGAAACCCACACCTGCAGCGAGCGCAGAAACATCTCTGTGTGTGATGACATGCCTGTCCACTGCAGAGAAGGCCCAGGAGTGTGTGGAAAGGCTCCACATATGTAGCCCACATGGAAGAGCCTGGCAGACGATGAGACCCTTTCCTCCCACCACAGAGCACGTGTGAGAACAGAGCGCAGGCACCTTCTCTCAGAAGGCCATTGTTGTTGATCAGGCAGTCCACTCTGGAGACTTTGGAAGCTGTTTAGGATGTAAAGAATGCAGGAGTGATTTCAGAGAGGGATCAAAGCTCACTACACGCCAGAGAGTTCATGCTCCAATAAGCCATATACGTGCAGGAAGTGTGGAAGAGCTTTCATGTGTGTTATACTGCAGAACCGGAGGGACACCGTCAGTACACCAGAGTGGCAAAGCCTTCAGGGAGAGCTCCCAAGTCCTGGTTCATCAGTGCATTCACACCAGGGGAAAAGCACTGGTGGGGAGCACAGGGAAAATATTACAGGTGGGGAGAACCTCAGGGATCAGGCTCACATCATTGTCAGAGCTTTCATTTTGGGAAGAAGCCTTTACATTATTATTTTTTGAGACAGTGTCACTCTGTCGACCTGAATGGAGTGCAGTTGCGTGATCACAGCTCACTGCAGCCTTGACCTCCTGGGCTCAAGTCATCCTCCCACCTCAGCCTCCTGAGTAGCTGGGACTACAGGTGCACGCCACCACGCCCAGCTAAGGAAGAAGCCTTAAGAATGCCACAAGTGGCCGGGCGCAGTGGCTCAAGCCTGTAATCCCAGCTTCTCCGGAGGCTGAGGCAGG
>NW_012115599.1:14046093-14049643 GCF_000951035.1 Colobus angolensis palliatus
CTCCCAAAGTGCTGGGATTACAGGTATGAGCCAACGTGCCCGGCCTGCATGTGCTTTGGAAGTAATATAGTAAGTACACCTAAAATGGTGATTTATGTGAAAAGATTCACTCTTTCTCTAAATAGTTGTTGAGCCCCTGCTCTGTGCCACCTTCCTGCCAGAGGTAAATTCAGGAGTGTCGGAATGCATATGGTGTTTAGAACCACAGACTAGATGATTTCGAGGGGACCCACGAAGGTTGAGCTGCAGGCCCCCAACACTTAGAAGTTACAGGGAAGTGAGGGATCCAGCATGGAAGCTGTGATGACGCCCTGCGGAGTCGGCAGAGCAGTGTGAAGGAAGCGTCTCAAGAGGGCTGGGGTGGCCACTGCCTCCAGGTTCTGCCAGTGGGTGGGTAAGGGCAGGTTGGGGAATTTACCATTGGATTGGTCAATGTGGCTCCGCTGGTCTCCTAGGGCAGCTGTAACAAATGGCCACAAACTGGGTGGCTTAAAACAACAGAAATGTATTCTCTCATGGTTCTGGAGGCTGGAAGTTCAAAGTCAAGGTGCCAGCAGGCCATGCTCCAAATGCTTGAGGGGAGAGTCCTTTGGCTTTTCCAGCTTCTGGTGGTTCCAGGTGGCCCTTGGTTTGTGGCTGTGGAACTCCCTCCTCTGCCTCTGTCTTCACATGGTCACCTCCTCTGTCCGTGTCTCTCCTCTGTGTGTCTCCCGTGATACTTGTCATTGGATTTAGGGCTCATTCAGATATGATCTGATCTTCAGATTCTTACTCGCATCTGCAAACACCCTTTTTCCAAATCAGTTCATGTTCCTAGGTTCCAGGTTTGCAAAGTGAACATATCTTTTAGTGGTGGAAGGATCTTTGAACCCACTAGATGTGGTGTCAGTGGAGGAACACATGGCGGACTCTGGAGAGAATGGGGGTGGAGGGATGCAGATAGCAAGCCTGTCTAGAGCTAGAGGATGAGGCTGTGCTACACCTGCCTGGTAGAAGCCAGGATCCAATCCTACCTAACTCGAGCGGCCTCCTAGACACCCCCCTCACTGCACACACACACCCTTGCTCAGAAGGCAGCGGGTGGAGGAGGGAGGGACTTGTATTGCAGCATTCCTGTTACACAGCTTTTGTAATGGCCTTTCTGGAATTAGCAATTGCAGTATGTGCTTTGCTTCTGGGTGTCTCTAGGTGCTTAAAGGACACACGAGCTTGGTTGGGACTAGGATGGGGCTAGCATTGCCAAGGCTATAGCACAGGAGGTAGAAAAGAACAAATTTGCAATGAGCTGCCCTCTGCTCCCTGCATTCTCCATGTCTAGGAGCGGGACTGCTGGTTGCTGCACACTCCAACCTATGGCACAGCTGCCTGTTCCTCAAGACTGCACTGGGGACTTGCAGAAACTGGGTTACCTGCAGTGCTGAGGCGGCTCTCCATAAAACAAACTGTGTGACCTCCCTACAGCCACCCCTACTTTTTCCACAGGAAATTTGTACTTCTGTAGCTAAACCCAACCTCTGTCCCAAGCTTCCAGGGGAAAGGAGAGGCTGTCTTCCAGCTGAACGTGGGGTACCCACATCAAGCTTGGCATCAAAGCCACTGCCCAGAGGCCCCATGGCAAAAGCCCACCCTAGCTGTTTTGCATAGGATTTCTTAAACAGGCACACAAATAGATGGTGTGCTTTGGGAACAGTGAAGGGGTGGCCTGCCCCCCACACCTGTGGGTGTTTCTCGTTAGGTGGAACGAGACTTGAGAAAAGAAATGAGACAGAGACAGAGACACAGAGTCAAATTATAGAGAAAGAAAAAGTGGGCCCAGGGGACCGGCGCCCAGCATACAGAGGACCCACTCTGGCACCGGTCTCTGAGTTCCCTCAGTATTTGTTGGTCATTATCTTTACCATCTTAAAAGAGGGAAGTGGCAGGATAATAGGATCATCACTGGGAGAAGGTCAGCAGTAGGACATATGAATAAAGAGCTCTGTGACATGAATAAGTTTAAGGAAAAGTGCTGTGCCTTGATATGCATATGCAAACATCTTCATAAACCTTTTTAGTGCATAAAGAGCAGCATTGCCGCTAGCATGTCCCACCTTCAGCCCTAAGGCGGTTTTCTCCTTTCTCAGTAAACAGAACATACAATCGGGTTTTACATAGAGATGTTCCATTGCCCAGGGAGGGGCAGGAGACAGATGCTTTTCTCTATCTCAACTGCCAAGAGACCTTCTTTCCTCTTACACTAATCCTCCTCTGCACAGACCCTTCATGGGTGTCAGGCTGGGGGACGATCACGTCTTTCCCTTCCCACAAGGCCATATTTCAGACTATCACATGGGGTGGAACCTTGGACAATACCTAGCTTTCCTAGGCAGAGGTCCCTGTGACCTTTGGCAGTGTACGACCTTTGGCAGTGTATGTGTCCCTGAGTACTTGAGATTAAGAGAACGGTGATGACTTTTAACCAGCAAGCTGCCTTCAGGCACTTGTTTAACAAAGCACACCCTGCACAGCCCAAAATCCATTAAACCTTGAGTCACAACAGCACATGTCTCTTGCAAGGACAAGGTTGGGGGTAGGGTCACAGATTAACAGCATCTCAAATACAGAACAAAATGGAGTCTCTTATGTCTACTTCTTTCCATATAGACACAGTAACAGTCTGATCTCTCTTTCTTTTCCCCACAAACAGTGAACTGTAAACTCAGCCTTGAACATAAGAGAAGTAAAAGGAAGGTCTTAGGAAGGAGGCCTTGGCCAGAATGCCAAGTTTCCAGGTGATGCCAGGATGAAGTTACTTATTGGAAAGGGATAGTACCTCAGGGGAGATGTTGGTCAGGGCAGGGGGATGTATTTGAAACTTAGTTTACACGTGGTTTGCAAAAAGGCTTTCTTTGAAACACACCTCCCTAAATAAGTTGGGTCCCCTGTTCTTCCATCTCACTTGTTCAGTGTCCATCATCGCCCTAGGAGGGCAGCTCTGCCATGACGGGGACTGGCCCAGCCTCTCTGTCTAATGCACGGCTGACACTGGGTGAATTGGAGGGGAAGGGTGAGAAGAAATAATCAATGTCATCTGCATCTCAGGCTTGGGTCCCTGGGAGAGGGCTTTCCTCTGAGTGGTTGCTGTCTGACATCCCCCTCTGCCCCTGCCCTAGAAGGACAGCTGATGCTGTCTGCCTGCAGGAGCTGCCTGCCCTGCCCTCCCCCCAGCCCATAACACTGCGGGGGATGGAGAAGGGCTGACCCTCGGATGCTTACCTGGAGTCACGGAGGATGAGTGAGCACCACACTGCCCCCCTCCCTGTGATTACTTCTGCTGATAAGTTTGCCACAAGGGCCTCCTCTGTTGTCACCACCGCTATCACTTGCCACCTCCCAACTCTTCCTCTTCCCTGTTCCTTCCCTTTATCAGCAGACTCCAGCTGAAGGAATGCCGCAGGGGTGGCAGCATAGGACCATCCACCCCATTCCATCCTGTCCTCCCAGCAGTTGGATGTATTTGAAACCATCGAAACCATCTGATGGAAGCACACAGCCTTTTTTTTTTTTTTTT
>NW_012115599.1:14051118-14053347 GCF_000951035.1 Colobus angolensis palliatus
AAATAAAATAAATAAAAATAAAACAATTTTTAACCATTTTTGGCCAATAGTTATATGCAAATAGTTCCCATCTAACTGAATAGTCTTTTTTGACTATTAAAGCCTAGTTCCAATGGCTTTATTGGATCATACACACTGAAAAGCATGTATCATCTTGGAATATTTGAGAAGTGTCTGTTTCATTGCTTACTGTTTTACCAATTGCAAAGTTTTTTCTAAGTGATGTTTATTTGACACTTTCAAAGGGAGAAGAATGTCCCACAGCCAGTCACTTGGGGCTTTGTTTCCAGAAGTGGAGTCCTGGAATCACCGCATCTGCGAGCAGTGGGTGTCACATGGTATCACGTTATGGTCAGTGTGGCCTAGACGTGAGCTCCAGCACCCTGCCACCCTCCCAACACAGTACACTACACATGTAACCAGAAAATACAAACAAGAATGGCTCCTGTTTCTAGATTATTTAAAAGGAGGGAATCTCTTATTTCTAGATTTAAATTTAAACTTTTTTTTTTTTAGAAACAGGGTCTCGTTTTGTTACCCAAGCTGGAGTACAGTGACACCATCATGGCTCACTACAACCGTGAACTCCTGGGCTCAGGTGATTCTCTCACCTCAGCCTCCCTAATAGCACACGCCACCACACCTGGCTCATTTTAAAACTTTTTTAGGGAGACAGGTTCTCCCTGTGTTGCCCAGGCTGGTCTTGAACTCCTGAACTCAAGTGATCCTCCCACCTTGGCCTCCCAAAGCACTGGGATTATAGGCATGAGCCACTGTCGAAAGGAGAGAAACTTTTGCAATGTGAATAGACTTCTCTAAAAGCACTTGGCTTCCTCCCTCAAACTTACTTGATTCTGATGCTTTTTCCCACTCCATAAACTCTTTTACAAAGTATTATGTATCGTTAAGATACGTAATTTCCACTGTTACTTCCTTTTTAGAGGTCACTTCCCCTTACCTACTGCTTGATATGACTTTTTTGAGGGAGTGTGATTAAGGACATCATGGGACTAGACTGAGCTTTTTGAAAGCAGGGGCCGTTTCTCAGTCATCTCGGGTATCTACAGCACTTGTTGTGAGTGAATGAATGAGGATGGAATGAGTGATGCCTGCTCTGCTTTCACATGGCCATAAAGCAGGCATCCAGGTACCCATTCCCAGGAGGAAGTGAGGTCCACAGTCTCCACCCCCAAGCCCCCATCCCTTCCTGGACCCTGGTGGGAGCCCAAGTGTAAAGCAGCCCAGACCAGGGAACGGGTTACAGCTGGACAGCCCTCAAACACAGGAGGGCAGATTGCTCAAGCATCCCAGTCTGACAACAGTGGGGGCAACATGCCAGAATGGAGGTGAAGCGAACAGAGGGGCAGGGGCGTGAGCTCACCTCCACCCTGTGGCCAAGGAACGGGTACAGGTAAGAAGGGAAGGAAATGTCCTGGGCTCAGCAGGAGATTGCAGACCTGGGAGGGAAAGTGAGGAAGAGCTTGCAATGTTGGGAGGAGAGGCAGGAAAAAAGTTTCCTTTCCTCAGAGGAAAAGGAAGGAGAGCCCAGTTTTAAAAACAAATCCCTCGCCTGCACCCTCCATAACCAAAGAGCCTGACACTGATTCTCGACAGCTGAGAGTGAGCTGGGACACAGAGTGGTTCATCCACCCCGTAACTGCAGACAGCAAGCTGTGGGAGGAGCAGGTTTATGGGCCTTGAAACCCTCTGAGATGGGAGAGATAATATCCATAAAATCCAGGATTGCTAGAGAGCCGCAGACTTGCTCTCCAAATGGCTGAAAATAGAAAGTAGGAAGTGAAATTAATAGAGCTGGGAATGAGAAAGAAACAAGGCCATGTGTGCGTATCTTTAAAGCTAGAAAATAATAACCACATCTTCTGAACACATTACATTCCTGGTGCCGAACTAAGCAATTTGCACTTATTTAATCCTCATATAACAATCTAAGGAGACGGATATTACAATCTTGTTTTATTGGTGAGGAAATTCTCTCAGAGAAGTTGTTACCACACCTGTAATCCCAGCACTTTGGGAGGCCAAGGCGGGCGGATCACCTGAGGTCGGCAGTTTGAGACCAGCCTGACCAACATGGAGAAACCCCATCTCTACTAAAAATACAAAAATTAGTCATGCATGGTGGCGCATGCCTGTAATCCCAGCTACTCAGGAGGCTGAGGCAGGAGAATCACTTGAACCCGGGAGGTGGAGATTGTGGTGAGCTGAGGT
>NW_012115599.1:14054167-14067613 GCF_000951035.1 Colobus angolensis palliatus
GTTTAGATGCTCCTCAATACATTTTGGAGGAATGCTATCATTAATTAATCAATATCTGCCTGAAAGAGGACTCTGGGGGCATGTGCCAGGGCTTCAGCCTTAGTCCTCTCATGTTCAGCATTCTTCTCAGCTACCTGGACACGGAAATGAATGACATATTTATCAAAGTTTCAGGTGGCAAAAAACTGGGGCAGCCAAAGTACTGAATGACAGAATCAGGGTCCGAAAATAACTTAGTAGCCTGGAATGGTGGGCTGAACGAAAGTAAAGAATAATAGACATCTGTATTCTGCCTTTCTGTCTAAAACTTAGCTTCATAAGCACAGGATTAGGGGGTAGATGATTTAACAGCAATACATGTGAGGGACTTGTGGTTTTTACTGCAAGCTAATTAATGAAGTAGCAGTGTGGTTAGGTCACCAACTCTGCAGACTTAGACTGTGAAAATACAGACTCAGTGAACAAGAGGGAGACCAGAGTCCCTCTACTTTATGCAGGTCAAATGACACTGGAAAAACTGGCTTTGTCTGAATGACAATTATTAAGGAAGACATTGACAAATTGCAAACCTTTTTAGAGGAGAACAATATGTTGAACTTACCTGCATCACAATTAAGGATTCCTGTTAAGTATAAGACGCCATAAAGTTATTGGATGAATAACAAACTAGGAAAAGATGTAACGTGTAAAACTAACACAGAATTAGTATCTAGAGTATTTAAGGAAAGTCTGCAAATGAACAAGAGAAAGCCAGGAGTCTGTAAGAGTAAAGGTCACAGAGAATGAGTACTCATTTCACAGAAGAGGAAGCTTGAACTGATACCAATGTAAGAAAAGACGCCAGGATTCACCACTAATCAGATAAATTAAATGAAAGCAACAGGACTTCCTTTTTCTAGTAATAGGAGTATAACTCTCTCAAGCAACCCTCCAGCTGAAAACAACTAAATAAGCTGAATAAAATACTGAAAATAGGCCAGGCATGGTGGCTCATGCCTATATTCCCAGCACGTTGGGAGACCAATGTGGGCGGATCACCTGAGGTCAGGAGTTTGCGACCAGCCTGGACAACATGGTGAAACCTTATCTCTACTAAACATACAAAAATCAGCCAGGCGTGGTGGCAGGCGCCTGTAATCTCAGCTGCTCGGGAGGTTGAGACAGGAGAATTGCTTGAACCCAGGAGGCAGAGGTTGCAGTGAGCCAAGATCGCACCACTGCACTCCAGCATGGGCAACAAAGTGAGACTGTCTCAAAAAAAAAAAAAAAACCAAAAAAAACAAAAAAAGAACTGAAAACATCTTCTGTAAAGAATTGACAAAGTGGGACAGCATCACTCTGTAGGCAACAGGAACCAAAGGAGAGGGAAGTCCAGAGGCTGTTCTCTCTCCAGGACCCTTCACGCATCAGGGGAGGGTAGAGGGTCAAGCTTCTTTTGATAACGTATTTTTCTCTCCCTCCCTCCCTTTCTTCCTTCCTTCCTTCCTTCCTTTCTTCCTTCCTTCCTGCCTTCCTGCCTTCTTTTTTCTTTCTTCCTCTCTCTCTTTCTTTCTTCTTTTCTTTTTGTAGAGATAATGTCTCACTATGTTGCCCAAGCTGGTCTTGATCTCCTGCCTCAAGCAATCCTCCTACTTTGGCCTCCCAAAGTGCTGAGAACCACTGCATCCAGCCCAGTGGCCTCTTTCAATGAAAGGATCTGAATCACAGCCCAGCACCATCCTAGGTGGGAAATCTATCAGGACATCCCCTTTTCCCCAGTGAACTGGAGGTGGACCAACCGGCCAGAATTACAGCCTGGCTCCATTTGCCTGGATTATCCAGGAAACCCCCAAGCCTTGACTCTGGATAGCCCAAGACTGACAGTGCTCCCAAGCTCCTATCAAACGCAAACACAAATTCTCTGCAGAGGAAATCACCTTCATCTTGGCCCTTAAATTATTCCCACAATTTTTCAAATATAATGACCAGCATATAGTCAGATAACTACGGACACAAGGAAATTAGGCTTCAGGTCACTGCCCTAGAAGTCCAATTTCTGTAGCCGTGGGAATCCAAATCTAACACCAGGGAGCAGGGATGTCATAGAGTATGTGGCCACCAACAGCTACGTGCCCCAGGACCCAGAGACTGCATGAGTGAGTGAGAGTGTGGGTACATGTGTGTGCCACCACAATGCTGGAAAGTTCTGCCTGGCAGAGCTGGTCTGGTTTTGTGATACAATAATATAACTTTTGCAGAGATCCATGGCTTATGCCTACAATGCCAGCACTTTGAGAGGCTGAGGTGGGAGGATCACTTGAAGCCGGGAGTTCAAGATCAGCCTGGGCAACATAGTAAGACCCTGTCTCTACAAAAAAAAAATTTTAAGTAAAAAAAAAAAAATTAGCCAGGTGTGGTGGTACGTGCCAGCTACTCGGAGGGCTGAGGTACGAGGATTGCTTGAGTCCAGGGAGGTCGAGGCAGCAGTAAGCCATGATTGTACCACCGTATTCCAGCCTGGGAGAGAGAACGAGACCCTATGTCCAAAAACAAAAAAAAGACACTTGTTCCAATTTGTGTAAAGGTGCTCTATGGCCTAGTGGCAGCTCCATGTATAGACTTTAAATATTATAACTATCTGGCTGGGCACAGTGGCTCACGCCTGTAATCCCAGCACTTTGGGAAGCCAAGGCAGGTGGATCACCTGAGGTCAGGAGTTCAAGACCAGCCTGTCCAACATTGTGAAACCTCTACTAAAAATACACACACACACATGCACACAAAATAGCCAGGTGTGGTGGTGCATGCCTGTAATCCCAGCTACTTGGGAGGCTGAGGCAGGAGAATAACTTGAATCTGGGAGACAAAGGTTTGCGGTAAGCTGAGATTACACCACTGTATTCCAGCCTGGATGACAGAGTAAGACTCCATCTCAAAAAGTAAAACTAAATATTACAACTGTCTGATACGTACAACAAAAATTCTAAGTTTATTATTTTAAAGAAATAGGAAAGAAGAAAAAGTGAAAAGTGATATGGCAGATTTTTAAAGGAACCTAGAAAAAAGAGTTTTTAGAAATGATAAATACAATAATTGAAATGAAAAACTCATATCCGTGAGATAACAACTTTATACCGGTTAGAGAGATCAAAATTAGAAAGATGGGAAATACCCAGCACTGGCCAGGATGCAGGGCACCAGGAGCTCGTGGGCAACACTTGTGGCTATATATATTAGGTGCTGCCCCCTGGAGAGCCGCTGCAGTACTGAGTGCAACTAGGCACGTGTGACAGTCCTGATCCTGCATTCAGAGCTCAGAGAGACCCTTGCACTGGCTGGTGCAGACAAGCATGAAGGCATCCAACCTTGTGGCACAGGCTACAAGCAGCTGCGAGGAACACCCTCATGCAGCACCCAGAGGTTTTATTACAGCAGGTGTGGAAAGAATGTTTTCATATGGAAAAGTTCACACCATAGCATGTGGAAACTGAGAAAGGAAGAAACCTTATCCTTAGGGGGATCTAACTAAATAGGAAGCAAAAGCGATTATTCATAAAATCATAAAAGTGATTATTCATAAAAGTGAAGTGATTAAAACATTGAATTTTAAAAATATTTTACTTGTATTGCTGTCAGAGTATTAAAGTCACTTAATTTGTTTTGCAAAGTCCATACACATTTGTTACAGAAGATATAATATATGATGTGGCTGTTTTAGAAAAAGGAATATTTTTATGTCAACTTTTTTTGTAATGATAGTTGGGCTTCTCACAGAGTCATGTAAAAATAAACTCACAGCTAAAATGCAAAACTGACCAATTAGTTAGAGGGAGTTAATTTCCCAGTGACTGCAATTATTTGCATCATCCGTTTTTTTCTAAATAAATTAACAAATCATCTTTCTACATGTGGATATATTGGAAAAGATAATGAGTAATTTTAATTATTTAATGTTATTAAAAATGTTTTTAAGGCCGGGCATGGTGGCTTATGCCTTTAATCTCAGCACTTTGGGAGGCTGAGGTGGGAGGATCACTTGAGGCCAGGAGTTTGAGACCAGCCTAGACAACATGATGAGACCCTGTCTCTACAAAAAAATACAAATAAAAAAAAAATTAGCTGAGCATGGTGGTGCAGTCCCAGCTACTTGGGAGGCTGAGGCAGGAGGATCCCTTGAGTCCAAGAAGTTGAGGCTGCAGTGAAACATGTTCATGCCACTGTACTTCAGCCTGGATGACAGAGTGAGACGAAGTCTCAAAAAATTTTTTTAAGTTCTTATAATAAAATGTAGCCTAAAGCCAAATCCAAGATGTGAAGACCATATATTAAATTTATATCAAAAAATGAACAAGCACTCACTATTTTGTGGAAAGCTGATTAAATCAAGAGACCCAAAGCAATACTTAAATACATTCATAACAGATGTTTAAAATAGTAAATTGAATCTATCTTATTAAAATCAAATCCCCTGACTCCATATACCAGATGCAATTTGTGCTGATAATATTTAAAACAGTTTGCAATTCCTGAACATCCCTGGCTGGTCCCTGGAAGATGATCCTTGGGAAAGCTCTACGGGTGGAGGCGGGGACTGCCTAGAACCTGACATTCAGGGTGGACACATCTGGCAGCCTGTCTGGGCCTGGATAACAGAGGATTGACTACTGAAATGTATTGTCACCAACCGGCTTTCCTGTTTCTTGGTTTGTTGGTGTAAAATTGTTTATGTTGAGGCTACATTTGCAAATTCCTTATTAAGGGATTAAAATTACACTGATTTGCTTTGTTGTATTTGGAATGCAAAACTCAGATACATTTTTATTGGATTCTGGAAGCCCCAGGGGTTTCTCGTAAGTAAGCTGCTTGTTAATTGCCTTTTTTGTACATAAACAAAATCCCAAATTGGATAAATAAAAGAAAATGGAGAACTAAACTTTCTCTACTTTAAAGGCAATTTATATAGTTTTATGTATTCCTTTCCCCTTTCCATTAATTATTTAACACATTTTATGAAACATGGGGGTAATTGGCTGCTTTAAAATTAAAACTGAGAAAAAATACTTATGAGATCCAAATGATGGTGTTTTTTCCCAATAATAGTTCTGAGATACGATGGGAGGCATTTGAAAGCGTATGAACTTTACAATCACTCAGACCTGGGTTTTAACTGGGGTTTCTTAATTAGCTATAAATTAATTACCCTTTTGATGTTTCTGCTCTGTGAAATGGGACTATCACTCCCATTACGGTTGTTATGAAGGCAAAAGATAATATGAGTTAAGCGCCTGGCAAATGAGAGACAATTTCTTTTTTTTGTTTTTTTGTAGAGATAGGATCTCACTCTGTTGCCCGGGCTGGAGTGCAGTGGCACCATCACAGCTCACTGCAGTTTTGACCTCCTGGGCTCAAGCAATCCTCCCACTTCAGCCTCCTGAGTAGCTGGGACTACAGGCATGTGCCACTGCACCAGGCTATTTTTTTTTATTTTTTATTTTTGTAGAGATGAGGTCTTGCTTTGTCCCGAACTCCTGGCCTAGAGTAATCCTCCTGCTATTCAGCCTCCTGAGTGACTGGGATTACAGGCATGAGCCACCATGTCTGTAAATACTTTCCAGTGTGACTTCATTTCCCCCTGAACCTAACACTTTCATATGAATTAATTAATCTAATCTATATAATAGTCTATGAAGGTCTGTCTCAAGCCCATCAATATGAACTTATAATTAAAAACTAGAAAATTAACAAAGAAATAATCCACCACAAATTAGACTTTGTTTACACCACAAACAGTGCAGGATTAGACCCATAAGCGCTTCAGATAATGAAATTACAAGATTCAGTCTGTAAGTATGTTAAAAAGTATTGAGGTTATAAAACAAGGAATCAAAAGAAAAATAAACAGAATGCTATTGGAAAATTAGGTATCATTTTCAAAATTATTATTATAAACAGTGAATGGGTTATGCAGACGATTAGAAGTAGCACAGAGGCTAGGTTCAGTGGCTTACGCCTGTAATCCCAGCACTTTGGGAGGCCAAGGCGGGAGGATCACTCACGCCCCAGAGTTTGAGACCAGTCTGGGCAACATAGCAATACCTTGTTTCTACAAATATTTTTAAAATTAGGTGGGTGTGGTGGCGTATGCCTGTAGTAGCAGCTACTTGGGAGGCTGAGGTGGGAGGATCACTTGAGCATGGGAGGTCAAGACTGTGGTGAGCCATGATTGTGCCACTACACTCCATCCTGGGTTATGGAGCGAGACCCTTCCTGTCTCTTGAAAAAGAAAAGAAATCACTGAGGACAGAGATGGATACTAGAAGATAAATCAGACAAAATTTTCTAACATGTAGCATAGAAAGATACAGAGATGAAAAGTGTGTTGAAGAGATGAAGAGTCATCGTGGATAGCATAAGATATTCCAGTAAATATTTGAACATATTTGAGCAGGAGAGAATAGGGAGAAGAAGATGAGTGGAGAAAATGCTCATTTACAAAATCATTCAGCTGTTTAGAAGCACCTAATGTGTGCCAGGCACTGTTCTAGGCTCTTAGAACATATAAGGAGATAAGAAGAGATCGGAGCTGATCATCCTCCAGAACTGACTTTGGACAATAATTCTCTTTCAGGAAATGAATCCCAAGATACACTAGATTCTCATCTGGGCACATAGAGAAACTGAAGGACTCAAAGATGGAGATAGGGTTTAAAAATAAGAAAGCAGACTGGGTGCCGTGGCTCACACCTGTAATCCCAGCACTTTGGGAGGCCGAGGTAGTCAGCAGTTCGAGACTAGCCTGGCCAACATGGTGAAACCCCGTCTCTACTAAAAATACAAAAATTAGCTGGGAGTGGTGGCCCATGCCTATAGTCCCAGCTACTTGGGAGGCTGAGGCAGAAGAATCACTTGAACCTGGCGGGCAGAGGTTGCAGTGAGCCGAGATTGTGCCACTGCACTACAGCCTGGGTGACAGAGCGAGACTCCATCTCAAAAAAAAAAAAAAAGAAGAAAGCAAAGACATTTCCCACAAAGCAACAATGCCTGGACAGATGGCAAACTTCTCAATAGCTACTATAGAAATTAGAAGACAAGGGAATACAGAATACAGTCTTCATAGTTCTTAGAGAAAGTATCTGGCAACATAGACCATAAAACCCAACTAATCCATCCTTTGACATGGAAGGTGACTTGAACTAATAACCAGTATACAGTCAACTCTGGCTTAGATTTACCCAAATCCTTACAAACTTTTTGGACAGCTGGAGAAATGTGAATATAGAATGCATTAGATAGTTTAAGGAATCATTGTTATTTTTAGTGATATAATATTGTGGTTAAGTAGATGTCTTTAATTTCATAAGATGAATACTCAAGAATATTAGGTGAAATGTCATGATGTTACAGCATCTTTGGGGTGTCAGTTTTCTTCCTGAAAACCTTGTGGCTGGTGGTGCCTTTGGAGCCTTTGCCCATGTTCTTGCCCTGTGTCCAGGTACACAGACAAGCAAAGGGTGAAGAAGATGAAGAGGGCCTTTATTTAGTGTTCGAAAAGCTCAGAGGAGATTCACAGTGGGTAGCTCCTCTCTGTAGACAGGTTGTTCTGTCGAGTGTTCAGCTCTCAGCAGAGAAGGCCCTGGAGTGGGTAGCTCTTCTCTGCCCATGGTCATCTGCTGCCCTCAGCAGAGAGGAGGCCCTAGAAAGAGTGGCTCCTCTCCACAGGCAGGTCATTCAGACATCTCCACAGGCCTCTGAAGGTCTCATCAGAGAGGGTAGCTCCTCTCTGCAGCTGGTCATCCTGTTGTCTTTCTGTCCTCTGCCCCCTGCCCTGCTCTGTCTGAGTCTAGGGCTTTTATGGACTGAGAGGGGAGAAAGTGCCTACCAATTGGTCATGGGCAGCCATGGGTGGGCCTGGAGGAGGCACCACAAGTGCTCACTCTGATAGGCAGAACTGAATGCCTGGCCCCTAGCCTTCAGGCCCTTCCTGGCCTGAAAGTGGGGCTTTACTGAGGACCCCCTTCCACCCAGGGCTGTGCCTTCCACTGCCATTCAAAGCCCCAGGACTGGCCCTGACCCGGTTCCCATTGGAGCTGCCAGGGAGAGGAGAGAGGTCAGGCAGCAGGAAGACTGGGTAGGGTGGGGTGGGCTGCAGAGATGCCCAGGTCCTGTGCCTGGGAGGGCAACTGCAGCTGCAACCAGGGAGCTCCCACCCTGCCAGTTTGGAAGGGGCGGGTTTGCTGCTTGTCCTCAGCTCCTGCCTGTTCCATGGAGCAGGAGGCCCAGGTCTGCAGCTGTGGGTTGGGAGGCTGCAGCTGCAACCCGAAGGGCAGATCCTGCCTGCTCCTGCCCCCTCCAAGAGCACAGAGAGGCTGTGATCCACAGCCACAGTTTGGGCTCCGTAGATCAGGAGGCCTGGGTCTGCAGCCAGGGTTTGGGTGGCTGCATGGCACCAGGGAAGCTCCTTCCCCAGGTCAGAAGGGGCAGGGCTCCCACTGGCTTCACGGAGTGTGCAGCCTCAGCCAGACCTCCTTGCTGCAGCCGGCATGATGGCAGCAGCCACTGCCATCAATCATGTGTGAAATAATTTTTTTAAAACCATAATGAGATAATGTTTCACATAATTATATTGGCTAAAGTTAAAACGTCTGCAAATACCAAGTGTTGGGGAAAAGAAATGCCTTACATGCTACTGGAAGAGGTGTAAATGGGCTAATTAGACAGCAATTTGAGACTAAGTGGTAAAGTTGAAGATGTAATCTCCTTCTACTCAGTAATTCTGCTTTTTAAGTTTATAGCTTAGAAAAATTCTCCTGCATGTACAGAGGCATCTTCCAAGTGGCCTCCAAGTGGTCCCAATGAGTGCTGCTTAGAGGTTGTATGTGTATGGCCTTTTATCCCCAGGATGCATTTCCGACATTCTTCCTTTTTTTTTTTTTGGAGACAGAGTTTCACTGTTGTTGCCCAGGCTGGAGTACAGTGGTGTGATCTTGGCTCACCGCAACCTCTGCCTCCCAGGTTCAAGCGATTCTCCTGCTTCAGCCTCCCATGTAGCTGGAATTACAGGCATGTGCCACCACACCTGGCTAATTTTTGTATTTTTGGTAGAGAAGGGGTTTCTCCATGTTGCTTAGGCTGGTCTCAAACTCCTGACCTCAGGTGATCTGCCCTCCTCGGCCCACAAAGTGCTGGGATTACAGGCCTGAGCCACTGCACCCAGCTCTCTCTTGCTTTTTTTTTTTTTTTTGAGACAGAGTCACACTCTATCACCCAGGCTGGAGTGCAGTGGCATGATCTTGGCTCACTGCAACCTCTGCCTCCCCGGTTCAAGTGATTCTCCTGCCTCACCCTTCCAAGTAGCTGGGACTACAGGCTCACGTCACCAATGTCCGGCTAAGTTTTGTGTTTTCAGTAGTGACGGGGTTTCACCGTATTTGTCAGACTGGTCTCGAAATACTGACCTCAGGTGATCCACCTGCCTTGGCTTCCCAAAGTGCTGGGATTATAGGCGTGAGCCACTGTGCCCGGCCCATCTCTTGTTTATTGTCCATCACATGAACGCGAAGAAAGAAAGAAAGAAAGAAAGAAAGGGAGAAAGAAAGAAAGAGAGAGAGAGGAAGGAAGGAAGGAAGGAAGGAAGGAAGAAAAGGAAAGGAAGAAACCATTCACCAAGGATATAATGTTAGCATAGAACTTAGTACAAGAATGCTTATATAACAGATGGATCAGTAGGAGTCTTCTAACCCAGCACAGTGGCTCATGCCTGTAATCCCAGTACTTCGGGAGGCTAAGAAGGGAGGATCACCTGAGGCCAGGTGTTTGAGACTAGCCTGGGCAATATAGTGAGTCCCCATCTCTTAAAAAAAAATAGCCAGGTGTGATGGCACGCACCTGTAGTCCCAGCTACTAGGGAGGCTGAGGTGGGAGGATCTCTTGAGCCCAGGAGGCAGAGGTTGCAGTGAGCCAAGATGGCGCCGCTGCACTCTAGCCTGGGTGACAGAGCCAGACTCTGTCTCAAAAAGAAGTATTCTGATGTGAATATTGCATCACCTATGATGTGATCAGCCGATAATGTTTGATATGAATCCAGTGAAAACTTCGGATCTAATTTACAGTTTATAGGAAATACAGAGGAAAGAAGAATGTGCTAACCACTACCACAAGGAAGCAGTCAGACCCAGGAGGTGGGAAACTCTGCAGGACAGCCTACCCTGTCTCTTCAGCCAATGAGCACCATGAAAAAAAGGACTGTCCAAGACTAAAAGAGACTAACAGGCATACTAAATAAACTGACAGTATGTGGTTCTGGATTGGATCTGAACTGAAAAAGCAAACACAATTGGGATAATTAGAAAACTTTGAATATGGAATGGATATTAGATGATACTAAAAATTGTTTATTTTGGTAGATTTGTTTATGTTTAGTTGACTAAGAAAAAGTTCTTTTTTAATATAGACACAAATTATATTTAAAGTTGGAATATCAAGATCTAAAATTCTGGATTTTTAAAAGATAGAGCAAGTTTAAAAATATTTTAAATGAAGGTGAAATCGAGTCGTTTTTATTCAAAGAAAAACAAAGAGTTTATCACCTACACAGCCTCAGTGATGGATTTCTAAAAGATGTATTGCAAGATGAAGAAAACTGAACATTAAGATGCAGGAGAGGCCGGGCGCAGTGGCTCACGCCTGTAATCCCAGCACTTTGGGAGGCCGATGTCGGTGGATCATAAGGTCAGGAGATTGAGACCACCCTGGTTAACACAGTGAAACCCTGTCTCTACTAAAAATACAAAAAATTAACTGGGCGTGGTGGTGGCGCCTGTAGTCCCAGCTACTTGGGAGGCTGAGGCAGGAGAATGGTGTGAACCTGGGAGGCGGAGCTTGCAGTGAGCCCACACTGAGCCACTGCACTTCAGCCTGAGCAACAGAGTGAGACTCTGTCTCAAAAAAAAAAAAAAAAAAAGAAAGAAAGAAAAAAAGATGCAGGAGAGAGGAGTCTACAAATAAATCAGTAAGAACTTGAGTACATTTAAACAGGAGTTGACTGTACAAAGCAAGAATAATAATAACGTCAATCTAGGGCATAGAAAATAAGATACAGTGAGACACTGGACTCCACATGGAAGGGAGGTGGTCGGTGTGGTAGCATTCAGAGGCCCTTTACTCTTCTGAAAGAAGGCACTGAAGTTAATCAACTTTACACTTTGTCAAGTGTGCATATTAAAATATTAAAGATAGGCCGGGCACGGTGGCTCATGCCTGTAATCCCAGCACTTTGGGAGGCCGAGGCAGGCAGATCACAAGGTCAGGATCAAGACCATCCTGGCCAACATGGTGAGACCTTGTCTCTACTAAAATACAAAAAAAAATTAGCAAGTCGTGGTAGCACGCACCTGTAGTCCCAGCTACTAGGGAGGCTGAGGCAGGGGAATCGCTTGAACCTGGGAGGCGGAGGTTGCAGTGAGCTGAGATAGCACCACTGCCCTCCAGCCTGGCGACAGAGCAAGACTCTGTCTAAATAAATAAATAATAAAATAAAATATAAAAGATAGTTACTAAGAGAGCAGAAACAGAAAGTGTAACTTCAAACTGGTAGAGAGAAAATAAGGGAAAAAAAAAAACATAATAATTCCAAATTATTATCATGAGGTCAGGAGTTTGAGACCAGCCTGGCCAACATGGTGAAACCTTGTCTCTACTAAAATACAAAAAAAAATTAGCAAGTCGTGGTAGCACGCACCTGTAGTCCCAGCTACTAGGGAGGCTGAGGCAGGGGAATCGCTTGAACCTGGGAGGCGGAGGTTGCAGTGAGCTGAGATAGCACCACTGCCCTCCAGCCTGGCGACAGAGCAAGACTCTGTCTAAATAAATAAATAATAAAATAAAATATAAAAGATAGTTACTAAGAGAGCAGAAACAGAAAGTGTAACTTCAAACTGGTAGACAGAAAATAAGGGAAAAAAAAAACATAATAATTCCAAATTATTATCATGAGGTCAGGAGTTTGAGACCAGCCTGGCCAACATGGTGAAACCTTGTCTCTACTAAAAATACAAAAATTAGCTAGGCATGGTGGCAGGAGCCTGTAATCCCAGCTGCTCAGGAGACTGAGGCAGGAGAATTTCTTGAACCCAGGAGGCACAGGTTGCAGTGAGCCAAGATCATGCCACAGCACTCCAGCCTGGGTGACAGAGCAAGACTCTGTTTCAAAAAACAATAATAAAATAAAATAAATAAATCCACATAGTCACCAATAACAGTAAGTGTAATTTTCCCATCATTCCAAGGATTATTGGGTTGAATGATTTTTAAATAACAAGCTATATGCTATTTACTAGATCACATTTAAAACAAAGAAGCTATTTTCAGAAAAGTTGAAAATAAATGGATGGAAAATGATATAGTAGACAAAAAGCTAACCAAAGGAAAGGATTATTAGGGCGGGAGCAGTGGCTCATGCCTGTAATCCCAGCACTTTGGGAGACCTTGGTGGGTGGATCACGAGGTCAGGAGTTCAAGACCAACCTAACCAAGATGGTGAAACTCCATCTCCACTAAAAACTGCAAACATTAGCCAGGTCCGGTGGCAGGTGCTGTAATTCTAGCTACTTGGGGGGCCGAGGCAGGAGAATCACTTGAACCCAGGTGGCAGAGGTTGCAGTGAGCTGAGACTGTGCCACTGTACTCCAGCCTGGGTGATAGAACAAGACTCTGTCTCAGACACACACACACACACACACACACACACACGATCCCATGGATCAGAGCCCTTAGCAAATATGTCTATTATAATTTCACATTCAGGAACCTGGAAAATAACCACATGGTGAGTTCACGGCCCAAATAGGCCTGCCTGTTGTGAGTCAGATTGGAATTGAGAGTCCATCTGTCACTTGACCACCATAACCCCTATTTTTTTTTTTTTTAAGAATCAGGATCTCACTCTGTGGCCCAGGCTGAAGGGCAGTGGTGTGATCATAGCTCACTGCAGCCTTGATCTCCTGGACTCAAGCAATCCTCTCACCTCAGCCTCCTGAGTAGCTGGGACAATAGGCTTGTGCCATCACTGGAGCTGTTTTTAAATTTTTTTAGGGCTGGGGAGGTTTTGCTATGTTGCTTAGGCTAGTCCCAAACTCCTGACCTCAAGGAATCTCCTGCCTCAGACTTCTGAGTCACTGGAATTACAGGTGTGAGCCACTGTGCCAGCTCCCATATACCCCCACTTAGAATGGCATTTTGAATCCCCAGAATTGGCATTAATTCAGATCCAGTGTCCAATAATCCCCAAAAGGTCTGGGTATTTCCTTTTTTGTAAGGCACAGTCACTGTAGGAAATGTCTGCAAATTCCTTTAGGGAATGCTTAGAAGATGTTTTCTGTAGTTCTTCGTTTTGTTTTTTTTTTTTTTGAGACGGAGTCTTGCTCTGTCGCCCAGGCTGGAGTGCAGTGGCTGGATCTCAGCTCACTGCAA